>NC_133389.1:151309184-151612214 GCF_047511655.1 Castor canadensis | reverse complement strand
AGGATTAGTGGGGAAACCCGATCCAAGTCAAGGCACCAAATATAGGTAAATGTAGGCCCCAAAAGTGACCACGTGGAGAGGAGTGATCTGGCCGAGATCCTTTATTGCCAGGTGGGAGAGGGAGAGAGCAGAGAGAGAGACAGAGAGAGAGAGAGAGAGAGGGAGGGAGAGAGGGAGAGAGAGGCAGGGGCTTAAATACGCCTCAGTGAGACTCGGCATGATCTGATTGGTTAGGATCTTATGGTTCGTGCTGATTGGAGGTTGGGGCAGAAGGAGAATTCAAGCTAGACTTGAGGCAGGAGCATGACCCTGGGAAACAGAAGCTTAAGGGTGCAGTAAGAACTGAAACCTATTGGCACCATTATTGCCAACAATATTGACTACCTCTTTCCTTTCCCACTCCCCTTTCCACTGGTTGCCCTCCACAGTTCCTCTCTTACATGTGTGTGTATATGTGTATATATATATGTGTGTGTGTATGAAAATATACATATACAAAACTACATATATATATATATAGTTTTAGGTCTAGATTATGCATTATGAGAGAAAAGACGTGATATTTGCCTGAGTCTGGCTTATTTTGTTTAACATCAATTTTCCATTTGTTTTCTTACAAATGACATAATTTCATTCATTTTTTATGGCTTGGATAATACTTCATTGTGTATGTATACCACATTTTTCTTTATCTAGTCATGTGCTGATGGGCACGTAGGATAATTTTATAGCTTAAGTGTTGTGAATAGTGCTGCAGTAAACAGTGGTGTGCAAGTATCTCTATTATATGTTAAATTACATTCCATCAGAATATGCACAGGGATGATATATCAGGATTATGTGGTAGGTACTTCTTTTTATTTTTTTGAGGAAACTGTACTGATTTCATAGTGGCTGCACTAATCTTCATTCCCACAAACAGTGTATAAGTTTTCCTTTTATCCTGTATCCTGGCCAGCATTAGTTAATATTTATTTCCTTGATGATAGCTATACTGACAGGGGTGAGGTGGAGTCTCATTTTATTTTTGATTAGTATTTTATTTATGCCTGAGAATGTTGAACTTTTTTTGTGTATCTTTCATGTATTTATTCCAGATAAATAGCTGGCAAAGATTTTCTCCCATTCTATAGGCTTCTCTTCACTCTGGTAACTATTTCCTTTCATATGCAGACAACAATCAAATGCAATCCCATTTGTCAATTTATCAATTGTCAAAGAATATCAATAATTCATTTGTCAAAGAAATAACCAAATAATAATAATCAAATAATATCAATTATTCATTTGTCAAAGAAAGTCATTATCTTTGTCTGTATCTTCAGGTGTTTTCCTTTAGTAATTTCAGAGTTTGGGATTTTACATTAAGATCTTTGGTTCCATTTTAAAATGATTTTTGTACAGGGTGAGAAATAGAGATCTAGATTCAGTTTTCTGCATGTGGAGATCTAGATTTTTCATTTGTTGAAGAAGCTGTCTTTTTCTCAATGTATATTTTGGGCACCTTTGCTAATGATTAGATGACTGTACCTGTTTAGGCTTAATTCTAGGTCTTCTATTGTATTGTTTGTCTGTTTTGGTGCCAGTACCATGTTGCTTTTGTTACTGTGGCTGTGTAGTAGATTTTGAAGTCAGGTATTGTGATATCTCCAGATTGCTGTTTTGCCTAAGGATTACTTTGGCTATTTGGTGTCTTTTGTATTTCCATGTAAATTTTAGGGTTGGTTTTTCTATTCCTGTGAAGAATGCCATTGGAATTTTGGGCTGGAGGCATGACTCAAGTGGTAGAGCTTGCCCAGGAAGTTCACAGCCCTGAGACACTGGATTCACAAAAATGGTCATTGGAATTTTGATGGAGATTGCATTGAATCTACAGATCACTTTTTGTAATGACAATATTAATTTCCTCAATTTGTGAACATGGAAGGTCTCCTTCCATCTTCTAGTTTCTTCTTTAATTTCTTTCTTCAGGCCTTTATAGTTTTCGTTGTAGAGGTCTCTCACCACCTTAGTTAAGTTTCATCCTAGGAATTTTTTGGAAGGCTATTATAAATGGGATTGTTTTGTTGATTTCTTTCTAAGCCTGTTCATTGTTGGTATTTAGAAAAATCAGTACTTTTAGTTTGTTAAAATTGTATCTTACTTTGCTGAAAATGTCTATCAGATCTAAGAGTTTTATTTGTGGAGTCCTTAGGGTCTTTTAAGTATAGGATGATATCATTTGTAAATAGGAATAGTTTAACTTCTTCCTTTCCTATTATATATCTTTCATTTCTTTCTCTTGTCTCATTCTTGGGCTAAGATTTCAAGAAGTATACTAAATAAGAGTGTGAGAATGGACATCCTTGACATATTCCTGATTTTAGAGGAAATGCTTTGTTTTTCCCCATTCAGTATAATGTTGGCTATTATTTTGTCATATTGAGGTATGATCCTTCTATTCCTGGTTTCTTCATGAAGAAGGAATGTTGAACTTTGTCAAAGGACTTTTCTGCACATATTGAGATGATCATGTGATTTTTGTTCTTAATTTCATTTATGTTTTATTTTATATTTATTGATCTTCGTACGTTGAACCACCCTTGCATCCTGGAATGATCAAAGTGTATTTTAATGTGTATTTAAAATTCAGTTTGCCAAGTATTTTATTGAGAATTTTTGTGCCTATGTTCATTCAGGAGATTTGTCTATGGTCTTGTTTTGTTCTTTTCTGGTTTTTATATTAGGGTAATACTGTTTTTGTAGAGTTTGGTAGCATTTTTTTTATTTTATGGAACAGTTTGAGGAGCAGGAGGATCACAGTTCAAAGCCAGTCATGGCAACTCTTTGTTCAATTTTGGTAAGTCATATGTGTCTAGCAAATTGTCCATTTCTTTGAGATTTCCCAGTGTATTGAAGTATAAATTTCAAAATGCTCCCTAAGATCCTCTGAATTTCATAGATTTTTTTGTGGCATCCCCTGGTTCATCTCTAATTCTATTATATTGATCATCTCCCTCTTTTTTTTTTTTAGTTTGGATACTGATTTGTTAATATTGTTTATCTTCTCAAAGAACCACCTTTCTTTCATTGATACTTGTTCTTTTAGTCCTCATTTCACTAATTTCTGCCCTGATCTTTCTGTTTCTTTCCAACTAGTGATTTTGCATTTGGTTTTTCTAAGACCTCAAAGTACATGCTTACATTATTTATTTGAGAGCTCTTTCATTTTTTAATGTAGGCACTGATACCTATAAACTTTCCTGTTATCACTGTCTTTGCTGTGTTCCAAGATTCTGGTAAGTTGTGTTTTTATTTTCTTTTGGGTCTCTTAATTTTTAAATTTCTCCCTAATATCTTTAGTGACCCATTGATATTCATAAGTGCATTGTTCAATCTCCATGTATTTGCATAGTTTATGTAATTTTTTAAAATACTCATTTTTATGAGCATATTATTATTCATACAAAGGAGTTATATGTTTCATTCATGCATATATTGTACATTAATTAGAATAATACCTTCTATTGCTCTTTTCCCCATCTCTCCTTCCCGTTTTTAACAGCTTTCAGTGAGTTGCACTATATTACCTTCATTCACAGACACTATGTATTTTATCGTTGCTCCCTCCATAATTCTCTTTCCCTCTCTCCTTGTCCCTCAAATATAGTCATGTTTTATATGTATGAATATGTGTGTTTTTGTATTTATACATTAGAGCTAAATTCCACATGTGAGGGAGAATATGTGCTTTTGTCCTTCTGAACCTGGCTTACTTTGCTTAATGTGATGATCTCCAATTCCATCCATTTTCCTGCAGACATCATAATTTTATTCTTTTTAATGGCTGAATAATACTCCATTGTTTAAATGTGCCCCGTTTTCTTTATCCACTCATTCATTGGTTTAAGGGCATCTAGACTGATTCTAAAACTTGGCTATTGTGAATAGTGCAATTAACCTACATTTGCAAGTATCTGCATTATATTCTGGTGTTCATGCCTTTGGATATATGCCCAAGAGTGGTATCACTGGAGTCATATGGTAGCTCTCTTTTTTGTTTTTTGGGGAAACCTCTATACTGCTTTCTGTGGCTACACTAATTTCTCCCACATCCCCACCAGCATTTATTTTCATGATAGTCATTCTGACTGGGGTGAGATTAAATCTCAGTGTTTTGATCTGCATTTCCTTGATGGACAGGGATGCATTTATTGGCCATTTATACTTACAAGAATTGTCGTTCAACTCATTTTCCATTTGTTAATTTGGCTGTTGGTTCTTTTGAAATTTAGTTTTTTTGAGCTTCTTGTATATTCTAGTTATTAATTCCTTTGCAGATGTATGGCTGGCATAGATTTTTCTACCAGTCTATGAGCTATCTCTTCATTATAGTACATTGCTGTGAAGAAGCTATTTAATTTGATGCAATTCCATTTGTCAGACTTTGTTTGCTTGGGTTATTAGCATTCTATTCAGGAAGTTATTGGCTATGCCTGTTTTTGTTTTTTGTTTTTTTTAGTTTTTCCTGTACTATTACAGGAAAGTTTCACAGTTTCAAGTCTTACTTTATGGTCTTTGATCCACTTTGAGTTGATTTTAAGGCAGGAGAAGAGACAGGGGTCTAGTTTCATTCAGTCTTCTAGATGTCAGTATTGAGTTTTCCCAGCACCTCTTGTTGAAGAGACTGTCTTTTTTCCAATGTATGTTTTTGGCACCTTTGTCAAAATAAACTGGCTGTAACTGTAAGGCTTATTTCTAGACCTTCTATTTCTACTCCATTGATCTACCTGCCTGTTTTTGTGCCAGTAGCATACTGTTTCTGTAAGTTTGGCACTGTAATATAATTTCAAGCCAGGTACTGTGATACATCCAACATTGCTCTTTTTGCTTAAGATTGCTTTGGCTAAGAGCAATTAGGCAAGAAGAAGGAATAAAAGGAATACAAATAGGTAAAGAAACTGTCAAAATATCCCTATTTGCAGACGACATGATCCTATACCTTAAAGACCCAAAAAACTCTACTCAGAAGCTTCTAGACATCATCAATAGCTATAGCAAGGTAGCAGGATATAAAATCAACATAGAAAAATCATTAGCATTTCTATACACTAACAATGAGCAAACGGAAAAAGAATGTATGAAAACAATTCCATTTACAATAGCCTCAAAAAAAATCAAATACGTAGGTGTAAACCTAACAAAAGATGTGAAAGACCTCTACAAGGAAAACTATACACTTCTGAAGAAAGAGATTGAGGAAGACTATAGAAAGTGGAGAGATCTCCCATGCTCATGGATTGGTAGAATCAACAGAGTAAAAATGTCTATACTCCCAAAAGTAATCTACATGTTTAATGCAATTCCCATCAAAATTCCAATGACATTCATCAAAGAGATTGAAAAATCTACTGTTAAATTTATATGGAAACACAAGAGGCCACGAATAGCCAAGGCAATACTCAGTCAAAAGAACAATGCAGGAGGTATCACAATACCTGACTTCAAACTATATTACAAAGCAATAATAATAAAAACAGCATGGTACTGGCACAAAAACAGACATGAAGACCAGTGGAACAGAATAGAGGATCCAGATATGAAGCCACACAACTATGAGCAACTTATCTTTGACAAAGGAGCTAAAAATATACGATGGAGAAATAGCAGCCTCTTCAACAAAAACTGCTGGGAAAACTGGTTAGCAGTCTGCAAAAAACTGAAACTAGATCCATGTATATCACCCTATACCAAGATTAACTCAAAATGGATCAAGGATCTGAATATCAGACCACAAACTCTTAAGTTGATACAAGAAAGAGTAGGAAATACTCTGGAGTTAGTAGGTATAGGTAAGAACTTTCTCAATGAAACCCCAGCAGCACAGCAACTAAGAGATAGCATAGATAAATGGGACCTCATAAAACTAAAAAGCTTCTGTTCATCAAAAGAAATGGTCTCTAAACTGAAGAGAACACCCACAGAGTGGGAGAAAATATTTGCCAATTATACATCAGACAAAGGACTGATAACCAGAATATACAGGGAACTTAAAAAACTAAATTCTCCCAAAACTAATGAACCAATAAAGAAATGGGCATGTGAACTAAACAGAACTTTCTCAAAAGAAGAAATTCAAATGGCCAGAAAACACATGAAAAAATGCTCACCATCTCTAGCAATAAAGGAAATGCAAATTAAAACCACGCTAAGATTCCACCTCACCCCTGTTAGAATAGCCATCATCAGCAACACCACCAACAACAGGTGTTGGCGAGGATGCGGGGAAAAAGGAACCCTCTTACACTGTTGGTGGGAATGTAGACTAGTACAACCACTCTGGAAAAATATTTGGAGGCTACTTAAAAAGCTAGACATTGATCTACCATTTGATCCAGCAATACCACTCTTGGGGATATACCCAAAAGACTGTTACTCCAGAGGCACCTGCACATCCATGTTTATTGCGGCACTATTCACAATAGCCAAGTTATGGAAACAGCCAAGATGCCCCAGCACTGACGAATGGATTAAGAAAATGTGGTATCTATACACAATGGAATTTTATGCAGCCATGAAGAAGAACGAAATGTTATCATTCGCTGGTAAATGGATGAAATTGGAGAACATCATTCTGAGTGAGGTTAGCCTGGCTCAAAAGACCAAAAATCGTATGTTCTCCCTCATATGTGGACATTAGATCAAGGGCAAACACAACAAGGGGATTGGACTATGAGCACATGATAAAAGCGAGAGCACACAAGGGAGGGGTTAGGATAGGTAAGATACCTAAAAAACTAGCTAGCATTTGTTGCCCTTAATGCAGAGAAACTAAAGCAGATACCTTAAAGCAACTGAGGCCAATAGGAGAAGGGGACCAGGAACTAGAGAAAAGGTTAGATTAAAAAGAATTAACCTAGAAGGTAACACCCACGCACAGGAAATCAATGTGAGTCAATGCCCTGTATAGCTATCCTTATCTCAACCAGCAAAACCCCTTGTTCCTTCCTATTATTGCTTATACTCTCTCTACAACAAAATTAGAGATAAGGGCAAAATAGTTTCTGCTGGGTATTGAGGGGGGAAGCGGGAGGGGGTGGAGTGGGTGGTAAGGGAGGGGGTGGGGGCAGGGGGGAGAAATAAACCAAGCCTTGTATGCACATATGAATAATAAAAGAAAAATGAAAAAAAAAAAAGATTGCTTTGGCTACTTGTTCCATATAACCTTAGGATTGATTTTTCTACCTCTGTGAAGAATATTGGAATATGGTTGATGCACTCCTATACAAGAATGAAAATAGAATTTTTAAACCTGTTGAAACCACTGTAAGAAGGGGACTGAGGCAAAAAGAAGAAAAATAGAGGAGGATGAACCAATTCGGGTGTACGTATGGAAATGTCACAAGGAAACTCCCTGTGTAGCTATCTTAAACAAGCAAAAAGTCATGTTTTTATGTTTTTACAAAATTGAAGAACAGGAGGGCAGAACAGGTCCTGTTGTATTGGGGGGGTGTTGGCACCTGTGGGAGGGAAGGAGGAGGTGGTGAAAGGGTGTGGGAGGGCGAACATAGTGCAAACACTGTGTACACATGTATGTAAAAGGAAAAATGATACCTGTTGAAACTATTCCAGGAATAAGGGGGAGGGGAGATAAAGGAAAATGGTGAAGAGGGTGAATTCAAGTATGATATAATATAAGAACTTTTGTAAATTCACACCCAGCACAACAATAAAATATTTTTTAAAAAGAATTCATTTTGAATTTTGATGGGGATTACATTGAATACATAGATTGCTTTGGTAGTATAGCCATTTTTCAGTGTTGATTCTACCGATCTATGAATATGGGCAATCTTTCCATCTTGTGTCTTTTTTGATTCCTTTCTTCAATTTTTTATAGTTTTTGTTGTAGAGGTCTTTTACTTCCTTAATTAAATTTATTCCTAAGTATTTTATTTTTTAGGGGCTATTATGGATGGAATTGTTTCCCTGATTTCTTTCTCTGCCTGTTCATTGGTGGTATATAGAAAAGCAACTGATTTTTGTATATTGATTTTTTTTTTTTTGGTGGAACTGGGGTTTGAACTCAGTCAAACTCAGTCGTGCTTGCAAAGCAGGTGCTGTACTGCTTGAGCAGTCCATTTTGCTCTGGTTATTATGGAGATGGGGTCTTGTGAACTATTTGCCTGGCCTGGCCTCAAACTGTGATCCTCCCAATCTCAACCTACCAAATAGTAGGATTACAGGCATGAGCCACTGGCACCTAGCTCTGAATATTGATTTTCTATCTGTTACGTTACTGAAGGTTTTTTGTGAGATCTAAGAGTCTTTGGCAGCATTTTTAGGATCTTTTAAGTATCGGAACATACCATCTGTAAGTAGGGGTAATTTGACTTTTTCTTCCCCAATTGAATCCCCTCTTTTATTTCTTTCTCTCGCCTTACTGCTCTGGCTAGTAATTCGAATACTTTCTTGAATAAGAGTGGGAAGAGTGGACACATTTGTCTTGTTCCTGATTTTAGAGAAAATTGTTTGTTTTGCTTCATTTAGTATGATGTTAGCTATAGTTTGTTGTACATAATCTTTTTTATATTTATCTATGTTCCATCTAGCCCTAGTTTCTTCAGACCTTTTGTCATGAAAAGATACTGGATTTTTATCAAGAGCTTTTTCTGCATATATTGAGATGATTATATGGTTTTTGTCCTTAATTCTATTTATGTATTGTATTATGTGTACTGTTTTACACAAATTTAACCACCCTTGCATCTCTGGAATGAAACCAACTTGATCATGGTGTATGATCTTTTTTAATGTGCCATTGGGTTCTTTTTTTTTTTAATTATAAATTTTTTTTGTTATGATATATTTTTTATATGTGGGGGACTCATAGTGACGTTTCTGATTAGGCTTATATATTATACATTTGTTAGATCACCCATTGTCTCTCCCCCTTAATCCTCTCTCTGCCCCACTTAAAGCAATTGAAAAAGGTTTCTTTGTTCTTTAATATAAGTATATGAAGTCCATCAACCATATTCCCCTCACCTTAATCTCCTTCATTCATCCTGCCCTCTTTCCACTAGTACCCCCATACACGCTGTACCTATTTTACAGTCCTGTCTCTCATTATTAATATTTAAGTTGATGTTCAAAGAGGTTTCTTAATGTATCCCACTGTAGGTATACTTTACTTTGGTCCATTCAACCCTTTCCATTACTCTCCCTTACCCCTTTACCTCCCCCCCACCCCATTTTTCAACAGCTTTCAGTACACAACCTTAGATCTTCTACCTTCACAGATGCTGTTTTACCATAGTACTGATGCTGTCATTCTCTTTTCCTTTCCCTCTTTCCCCAAGTTCCATAGAGTAGTTCCACTATTACAAACATGTTCTACATCTGAGTTTGCATGTGATCATGCTTGTTTTTGTGTATATGTTTATTTTTTTAATCTATTTTCCACATATGAGAGAAAACAAATGGTCTTTGTCTTCTGAGTCTGGCTTACTTCACTTAACATGTCCTCCAATTGCACCCATTTACCTATAAACCCCATGTCATTATTCCTTATGGCTGAGTAAAACTCCATTGTGTATATATCCCACAATTTCTTGATCCATTCATCAGTTGTAAGGCATCTGGTTGTTTCCATAGCTTGGCTATTGTGAATAGTCCTGTGATGAACATCAGCGTACAGGGGACTCTATTGTATCCTGATTTACATTCCTTTGGGTAGATGCCTAGGAGCAGAATTGGAATCACTGGATCATATGGCAGTTCTATCTTTAGCTTTTTGAGGAATCTCCATACTGCTTTCCATAGTGGTTGCATTCCCACCAAAAGTATATAAGGGTTCCTGTTTCACCACATGCATGCCAGCGTTTGTTGTTATTGCCCTTGAATATGGCCATTCTAACTGGGGTGAGATGAAATCTAAGTGTAGTTTTGATTTGCATCTCTTTTATAACTAGGGAAGTAGAACACTTCTTCACATTATTTAATGGCCATTTGTACCTCTTCCTTTGAGAATTCCCTGTTTGATTCATGTGCCCATTTCTTCATTGGGATGTTGATTCTTTGGGGGTTGAGTTTTTTGAGTTCCCTGAAGATTCTGGATATTAGTTCCTTATCAGATGAATAGTTGGCAAAGATTTTCTCACATTCTGTGGGCAGTCTCTTGAGTCTAGTAACTGTTTCTTTTTCTGTAAAGAAGCTCTTTAATTTGATGAAGTCCCATTTGTTCATTTTTTCTCTTAGATGTCAAGCATTTGAGTTTTACTTAGGAAGTCATTCCGTATACCTATATGTTCTTATGTATTTTGCAGTATTACCTGGAGTTGTTTCAAAGTTTCAGGCCTTATATTAAGGTCTTTGATCCACTTTGAGTTGATTTTAGCACAGGGTGAAAGACAGGGATCTAGTTTCAGTTTTCTACATGTGGATATCCAGTTTCCCCAGCAAAATTTGTTGAAGAGGCTGTCTTATCTCCATCATGTGTTTTGGGTTCCTTTGTTGAAGAACAATTGGCTGTAGATGCGTGGGTTTATGTTTGGGTCTTCTATTCTAATCCATTGGTCTTTTTGTCTGTTTTTGTGCCAATACCATGCTGTTTTAATTGATATGGCTCTGTAGTATCAATTTGAAGTCAGGCATTGTGATACTGCCAACAATGGACTTTTTGCTCAGAATTGCTTTGGCTATTCTAGGTCTTTTGTGTTTCTACATGTATTTCAGGATTGATTTTTCTGTTTCTGTAAAGAATGTCATTGAAATTTTGATAGGGATTATACTGAACATGAAGATTTCTTTTGGTAGTATGGTCTTTTTCACAATATTGATTCTACCAATCCATGAGTATGGGAGATCTTTCCATCTTCTGATGTCTTCTTCGATTTCTCTCTTCAGTGGCTTATAATTTTCATTGAGAAGGACATCTTTGGTTTCCTTCATTAAATTTATTTCAAGGTACTTTATTGTTTTTGAGGCTATTGTAAGTGGGATTGTTTCCCTGATTTCTTTCTCATTCTGTTCATTGTTGGTATATGGGAAGGCTACTGATTTCTGTATGTTAATTTTTTATCCTGCTATTTTGCTGAGTTTATGATTTCTAATAGTATTGTGGTAAAGTTTTGGGGGTCTTTTAAGTATAGGATCATGTCATCTGCAAGAAGAGATAGTTTGACTTCTTCCTTCCCTATTTGAATCCCTTTTATTTCTTGCTCTTGTCTTATTTGTCCAGCTAGGAATTCCAAAACTATATTGAATAGGAGTGGGGAAAGCAGGCATCCTTGTCTCATTCCTGACTTCAGCAGGAATTGTTTCAGTTGTTCTCCATTTAGTATAATGTTCGTTAACAAGTTTGTCATATATAGCCTTTATTGGGAAACATTCCTTCTATTCTTAGTTTCTTTAGAGCTTTTAGGGTGTTGAATTTTGTCAAAGGGTTTTTCTGAGTCTATTGAGAGGACCATGCGGTTTTTGTCCTTGCTTCTGTTTATGTGCTGTATTACATTTATAGGTTTAGGTATGTTGAACAATCCTTGTATCCCTGGAATGAAACTGACTTGGTCATGGTGTATGATCTTCTTGATGTGTTGTTGAATTCCGTTTGACAATATTTTGTGTTTATATTCATTAAATATACTGGTCTATAATTTTCTTTTTTTTGGTTGCATCTTTATTGGGTTTTGGAATGAGTGTAATGCTGGCTTCACAGAATGAGTTTGGTAGTGTTCCTTCCCTTTCTATTTCCTGGAAAAGTATGAGAAATATTGGTATTAGTTCTTCTTTAAAGGTTTAGTGAAATTTGGTCATGAATCCATCAGGTCTTGGGCTCTTCTTCGTAGGGAGACTTTATTTTGCTTCAATTTCATTGCTTATGATAGGTTTAATATTGGTTGGTTATATGCATCTAGAAATTTATCCATTTCATCTAGATTTTCCAGTTTACTTGATGTAAGTTTTCAAAGTACTCTCTAATAATCTGGATTTTGTTAGTATTTGTGGTTATGTACCCTTTTTCATCTTTCATTTTCTTAACCTGGGTCATTTTCCTCCATTTTGTCATGTTGGCTAAAGGATTTGTTGATCTTGTTAATCTTTTCAAAGAACCAATTTTTTGTTTTATTTATTCTTTATATAGTTTTTTAGTCTTGATCTCATTGATCTTATCCCTGATCTTTATTGTTTCTCTCCATCTGCTGGATTTGGGTTTGGCTTGTTCTTGTTTTTCTAGAAGCTTAAAGTGCATCATTATATTGTTTATTTGAGAAGTCTGTTTCCTTTTTGCAGGCACTTATAGCTATAAACTTTCCCCTTAACAATAACCTTTGCTGTGTCCCACAGATTCTGATACATTGTATTTTCATTTTCATTAGATTCTAGGAACTTTTTGATTGCTTCCTCTATTTCTTTGGTCACCCACTGGTCATTCTGCATTGTACTTTTCAGTCTCCATGTGTTTGAATATTTTCTGTGGTTTCTTTTGTTGCTGAGGTCCAGTTTTATTCTGCTGTGATCTGATATGATACAGGGGGTTATTTCAGTTTTCTTGAATTTGCTGAGATTTGCTTTGTGTCCTAAAATATGATCTATTTTGGAGAAAGTTCCCTGAGCTGCAGAAAAGAATGTGTATTGCTGAATGTTGGGTGAAATACTTTGTAGACGTCTAATATATCCATTTGGTCTAATGTGTACAAAAGCTCTGAAGTTTCTTTATTGATCTTTTTCCTGGATGACCTATCGGTGACAGTGGAGTATTCAGGTCTCCCACTATCACTGTGTTAGGATCTATCTGTGCTCTTAGGTCCATTAGAGTTTTTTTTTTTTTTAAATGTAGATGGCGCCCCTTATTTGGTGCATGTATGTTAAGAATTGATATTTCCTCTTGATGAATTGTTCCTTTAATTAATATGAAGTGACCTTCATTGTCTCTCTTATGATTGATTTTAGTCTGAAGACTACTTTGTCAGAAATGAGTATAGCTACTCCTGCCTGTTTATGGATCCATTTGCCTGGAGAACCTTTTTCCACTCTTTGACTCTAAGCCAGTGTTTATTTTTTTCCGTGAGATGAGTCTTTTGTAAGCAACATATGTTTGGGTCTTATTTTTTAACCCAGTTTGCTATTCTATGTCTTTCAATTGGGGCATTGAGGCCATTTACATTCAGTGCTAATATTGAGAGGTATGTGGTGTTTCTGGTCATTTTTATTCCCCTGTTGTTTACTTTTTACCTATTCCTGGTCTGCTTGGTCAAAAGGGTTTATTCTTTCTTGCATTTCCCTGTTCCACTCTGATTTCTTCTTATGTGTGCAAGATTTTATGCAGTGCTGGCCTGGTAGTCATGAATTCCTTTAGTTTTTTTCTTGTTGTGGAAGATTTTAATTTCTCCTTCAGTTAGGAAGGATAGCTTTTCTGAATAGACTAGTCTAGGTTGACAGTTGTTTTCTTTCAAGGCCTGAAATATGTCTTTTCATGACCTCCTTATGTTTAGAGTTTGTGTTGAGAAATCTGTTATTCTAATGGGTTTGCCTTTGTATGTGACTTTTCTCTTTTGCGCTTTCAGTATTTTTTCTTTGTTCTATATGTTGAGTGTTTTGATTATGATGTAACTGGGGATGTTTCTTTTCTGGTCCTGATGATTTGGTGTTCTGTAAGCTTCCTGTACCTGGATGGCACTCTCTTTCTTGAGGTTAGGGAAGATTTCAGCAGTTATTCTATGGAATAGCTTCTCTGTGCCTTTAGTTTGTATCTCTTCTCCATCTTCTATACTCATGATTCATAGATTTGGTCTTTTCATGGTGTCCCAGATGTCTTGCATGTTCCATTCATATTTTCTTAGCATTTTTTCATGATCTTTTACTGTTTGATCTAATTCTTCTACTTTGTTTTCTGTTCCTGATACTGTATTTTCAACTTGCTCCACTCTGTTCATAAAGCCTTTGATTCAGAGTTTTATTTGGGATATTAAGGTTTTATTTCAGATTGATTATTTTTTAGAATTTCCCTATGTTTATTGATTTCCTATTTTATATCCTGTATAGTCTTCTTAATCTCACTCATCAGTTTGTTTGTATTCTCTTTGAGCTCATTTAGCTGTTTATTCACATTCAAGAATTCTTCTTTGAGTTCATTAATCATTTTTACTATTGTTTTTGGAAATTTGATATTTCTTCCTCTTCATAGTTTTTAAATCCTTAGTGACAGTGTTGGTTTTTGAGAGAGAGCTGTTTTGCTGGTTGATGTTTCTACATTGAGATTTATTCATCCAGGGTTGTTTTTGGTTCAGGGTTCCAATCCCTTGTGCTTGCGTGGTTGGGGTTTTTTGAAGGATTATACAGAACTGAACAGTGGTTGTGCTCTGATGCATTTTCTTATCTCTAGATGGTGGGGTAGAGGCTCTGTAGTATTCTCTTCTGCTTCTATTCTTAGGCTGCTGGATTCTACCCACTGTTCCACAGGGTGGGGACGGCTAACTATTAAGGCTGCTACAGTTGTTAAACTGTGCCGTGAAGCTACAGTAATTCTTCATGGAGATCAGATATTGCTCCTGTTCCAGTGTCTTGGATGTCTACTGGAGAAAGGATGTATCTTCATGGCCCTGGAAAGCTAAAGATAGTAGAGGTTGTGATGGGAGGGAGTCAGAGGGAAAGGTCTAGTGGGTTACATGAGGTGAGAAGTTTATGTAGCAGGAGGGGATGGTAGTTTGAGTATTAGAAGAGGATGATTAAGAAGAAATGGTTTAAAGTTAAAGACTAAAATGCTCTCCTGTGATGATGGCTCAGAGTTGGAAAGGTAGAAGATAGGACTTGAAAGAAAATTGGGGTGCTGTTGGAGTACACAGCACAAGAGGATTTAGGTAGATGAATATAAAATCTACATTGCAGTCCTGATAGTGACAAACAAATTTTACATTAAAAGATTTCACATTTTCTAGTGCTCTTGAGAGCAATTATATTTTCCCTCCCCACTTCATGACCGAGTCTTTCAGTCTACCAGATGGCAGTCTAATTGAATACCTGACTCAGGAGTGCCACTGACTTTGGGGAGGAGAGGGTATTTGGAGACCCAAGCTGGGTCACTTGTCAATTTGCCAGTCTCATGTCACCACCTGTTGCAGCTTTCTCCTCTTCCAGCTCCCCAGTACTTACAGTCTATCACTATGCTCAAAGGCAGGCTTTTTACTAGATGTCCTCGCTGGCAGAAGACTCCAGTGCCAGCAGTTCTTGGAGAGTTTCACTGCAGAGGGTCCTGTGTTTGCCCAGCGAACAAGGGGAGGCCCTTGTTTACAGGCAGCCACATGGAGCACGTCAGCTTTTTCTCCTGTGATTCCAGCAACTTCCCTCAGAAAGAGGCACCTGGAAACCTTATACTACATGCTGTATAGGGTTCTTGTTGTGCAGATTACTGCTTTCCTCCCCTCACTGAAGGAGCTGGGGTTCCTGTTCCTTAACTGGGGAGTGGGGACTCTCATAGTGGCTAGCACGGGGAGTGGGGGGGTGGGGGTGGGGAGTGATGGGCCTCTGCGCTATAAGGAAGCAGGCCTCCTGATGCCTGCAGAGTAACAGATTATGGCTCAGTAGAGGAGCTGGGGTTCCTGCTCTTTGATTGGGGAGAGGGGACTCTCCTGCAGGTGGGTATGGTGGTGAGTGCTGGGCCTCTGTGCACCTTGGGGAAGCAGGCCTCCTGGCACCCACAGAGTATCAAAGCTTGGAGCCTGGGGCCCGCTTGCACTTGCACGTGGCCCCAGATTTCCTGGTGCTGAATAGCAAATTTTCAAGTGCCTGTGGAGCAACAAAGCCAGTGGGCCCTGTGCCTGCTTGTGCAGGGGCGCAGACTTCCAAGTGCTGAGCAGAGCTGCAGATTTGAGAGAACAAAGCTGATACCTTCTGACACCTGCAGAGCAGTGGGGCCCTGGGGCCTTTTTTGTGTTGGGGCGCAGGTTTCCCTGGTGTTTCAGGACTTGGGGTAGTGCCTTGTGGAGCAAGCGGGAGCATGGAGCTCAGAGCCTCTTTGTGTGCTGGGAAGCAGGACTTCCTGCGGAGCAAGGAGAAGTAGAACCTTGAGCCTTCAGGGATGGGATATGGAGTCCTGACCTGTGAGCCATTTTTTTTCACATAGTTGCTTTTCTCTTTGTGAATTCGAGGAGAGCTTCGCTTCTTGCTGGTTATGGGACCTCATGGGCATCCTTTGGAGTCCCCAGTGTCTTCCTTCAGGATAGTGAGGTGCTACTGGAATTTAGGGATGTCAACAATCCGCCCTCTTGCCCCTCTCTCTGCCATTAGGTTCTATTTGCAAGTATTTTATTGAGATTTTTGCATCAATGTTCATCAGGGCACTTGGTCTATAATTTTTTTTGTTGTTGCATCTTTATCTGGTTTTGGTGTCAGGGTAATTCTGACATTGTAGAATGACTTTAGTAGTGTTCCTTCACTTCATATTTTTTGGAGCATTTTGAGGATCATTGGTGTTCTTTGAAGGTCTGGTAGAATTTAGTAGTGAATCCATCCCATCCTGAGTTTTTCTTTTTAGGAAAAATTTTTATTACTGTTTCAATACTCATTATAGATCTGTTTAACTTGTTCATATATCCTCTTAGTTCAGGTTTGATGGGTCAGACATGTCAAGAAATTTATCCATTTTTTTCTTGATTTTCCAGTTTGTTGGAGTATAAGTTTTCAAAACATTCCCTAATGATCTTCTAAATTTTGCTGGTATCTGTTGTAATATCCCATTTTCACCACCGATTTTATTAATTTGGGTCCTTTCCTTTCTTCTTTTGGTTACTTTGGCTAAAGGTTTGTCAATATTGTTTATCTTTTTAAACAACCAACTTTTTGTTTCATTGATTCATTGTATTGTTCTTTTGGTCGCCATTTCATTAATTTCTGCCCTAGTTTTTATTATTTCTTTCCATTTGCTGGATTTGGGATTGGCCTGTTTTTTTCATATAGCCTGAAATAGATTATTAGGTTCTTTATTTGTGGTCTCTCCAATTTCTGATGTATCTCTTATGACTATAAACTTTCCTCTTAGCACTGTCTTTGCTATGTCTCACAGTAAGTTGTGTTTTCATTTTCATTTGAATCTAGGAAAATTTTATTTCCTAATTTCTTCAGTGACCCACTGATCAATCAGAAATGTGTTACCCAATCTCTATGTGTTTGAATAGGTTTTATAGTTTTTCTTTTCTATTTATTTATTTAGTTAGTTCATTTATTCACATGTGCATACATTATTTGGGTCATTTCTCCACCCTGCCCCCCTCCCCCACCTCTTCCCCCTCCCCCCTTAGTTCCAGGCAGGTCCCGTTCTGTCCTTATCACTGATTTTATTGAAGAAAAGACATAAGCATAAAAAGGAAGACAAAGCATTTTTGCTAGTTGAGTTAAGGATAGCTATACAGAGAGATTCCTACTATTGCTTTCGTGTACCCATGTGTTACGAGCCATGTTGATTCAACTCTACCTGATCTTTACATTGGTTCCTCATCCCCTGCTCATGATAACCTATCATTTTAAGGTTTCTGTATTAGTTCCTCTGGAGTGAGGACATCAAACACTTTCATGTTTTGGGTTTTCTACCTATTCCTATATTTCCCATATGTGCTCTCCTCTTGTCTTGTGATCCAGGTCCAACCACATTGCTGCATTTGCCCTAGATCTAATGTCCGCATATGAGAGAGAACATACGATTTTTGGTCTTCTGAGCCTGGCTGACCTTGCTCAGAATGATGTTCTCCAGTTCTATCCATTTACCTGCAAATGATAAGATTTCATTTTTCTTCATGGGTGAGTAAAATTCCATTGTGTACAAGTACCACGTTTTCTTGATCCATTCATCAGTAGTGGGGCATCTTGGTTGTTTCCATAACTTGGCTATTGTGAATAGTGCTGCAATAAACATGGGTGTGCAGGTGCCTCTGGGGTAACCTGTGTTGCATTCCTTTGGGTATATCCCCAGGAGTGGGATTGCTAGATCATATGGCAGGTGTATGTTTAGATTTTAAAGAAGTCTCCAAATTTTTTTCCAGAGTGGTTGCACCAGCAGTGGATTAGGGTTCCTTTTTCCCCACATCCTTGCCAATGCATGTTGTTGGTGGTGTTTTTGATGATAAGCTATTCTAACAGGGGTGAGGTGGAATCTTAGTGTGGTCTTGATTTGCATTTCCTTTATGGCCAGAGATGGTGAGCAATTTTTCATGTGTTTTTTGGCCATTTGAATTTCTTCTTTTGAAAAAGTTCTGTTTAGTTCAGTTGCCCATTTCTTAACTGGTTCATTGATTTTAGGACAGTTTAGTTTTTTAAGTTCCATGTATATTCTGGTTATCAGTCCCTTGTCTGATGTATAACTCACAAATATTTTCTCCCACTCTGTAGGTGGTCTTTTCAGTTTAGAGACCATTTCTTTTGTTGTGCAAAAGCTTTTTAGTTTTATGAAGTCCCATTTATTCATCCTTTCTCTTAGTTTCTGGGCTGCTGGGGTTCTATTGAGGAAGTCTTTGCCTATACCTATTTGTTCCAGAGTGTTTCCTGCTCCTTCCTGTAGTAACTTCAGAGTTATCAAGTCTGATATTTAGGTCCTTGATCCATTTTCAGTTGATACTAGTACAGGGTGATATACATGGATCTAGTTTCAGTTTCTTGCAGATGGGTAACCACTTTTCCCAGCAACATTTGTTGAAGAGGCTATCTTTTCTGCAGCATATATTTTTGGCACCTTTGTCAAAAATGAGGTGGGTATAGTTGTGTGGATTCATATCCGGGTCCTCTATTCTGTTCCACTGGTCTTCATGTCTGTTTTTGTGCAAGTACCATGCTGTTTTTATTTCTATTGCTTTGTAGTATAGTTTAAAGTCAGGTGTTGTGATACCTCCAGCATTGCTCTTTTTGCTGAGTATTGCCTTGGCTATTCGTGGTCTCTTGTGTTTCCAAATGAACTTTAGGGTAGATTTTTCAATCTCTGTGATGAAAGTCATTGGGATTTTGGTGGTAATTGCATTAAACATGTAGATTGCTTTTGGTAGCATAGCCATTTTTACTATGTTGATTCTACCAATCCATAAGCACAGGAGATCTTTCCATCTTCTGTAGTCTTCCTCGATCTCTTTCTTCAGGAGTTTTTAATTCTCCTTATAGAGGTCATTCACATCCCTTGTTAAATTTACTCCTAGGTATTTGATTTTTTTTTTTTTTGAGGCTATTGTGAATGGAATGGTTTCCATGTATTCCTTCTCAGTTTGCTCATTGTTGGTGTATAGAAAAGATAATGCTTTTTGTAAGTTGATTTTGTATCCTGCCACCTTGCTGTAGCTATTTATGGTGTCTAAGAGATTTTGGGTAGAGTTTTTTTGGTCTTTAAGGTATAGGATCATAACGTCTGCAAATAAGGATATTTTGACCATTTCTTTACCTATTTGTATTCCTTTTATTTCTTCTTCTTGCCTAATTGCTCTGGCTAGGAATTCCAGTACTATGTTGAATAGGAGTGGGGATAGTGGGCATCCTTGTCTCATTCCTGATTTTAGGGGGAATGGTTTCAGTTTTTCACCATTAAATATGATGTTGGCTGTAGGTTTGTCATATATAGCCTTTACAATGTTGAGGTACATTCCTTCTATTCCTGGTTTTCTTAGAGCCTTTATCATGAAATGGCATTGGATCTTGTCTAAGGCTTTTTCTGCATCTATTGAGATGATCAAGTGGTTTTTGTCTTTGCTTCTATTGATGTGCTGTATTACATTTATAGATTTGCATATGTTAAACCACCCCTGCATTCCTGGGATGAAGCCTACTTGGTCGTGGTGAATGATCTTTCTGATGTGTTGTTGGATTCAGTTTGCCATTATTTTATTGAGGATTTTTGCATTAATATTTATTAAGGCCTGTAGTTCTCATTTTTGGAGGTGTTTTATCTGGTTTTGGGATGAGAGTAATATTGACTTCATAAAATGAGTTAGGCAGTGTTCTTCCCTTTCTATTTTGTGGAACAGTTAAAGGAGGGCTGGTATTAGTTCTTCATTAAATGTCTGATAGAATTCAGCAGTGAATCTGTCAAGTCCTGGACTTTTATTTTTTGGGAGGCTCTTGATGGCAGCTTCAATTTCTTTTTGTGTTATAGATCTATTCAGGTGATTAATTTCCTCTTGGTTCAGTTTTGGGTGGTTGTAAGTTTCTAGAAATCTGTCCATTTCTTTGAGATTTTCAAATTTATTAGAATATAGGCTCTCAAAGTAGTCTCTGATGATTTCCTGGATTTCTGTGGTGTTTGTTGTTATCTCTCCTTTTGAATTTCTGATTTTCCTGATTTCGGTTCTTTTTTCTCCTCATTTTAGTCAGGTTTGCCGGAGGTCTGTCAATCTTACTTATTTTTTCAAAGAACCAGGTTTTTGTTTCATTGATTCTTTGTATGTTTTTTTCTATTTCATTGATTTCAGCCCTTATCTTAATTATTTCTTTCCTTCTGCTTGTTTTAGGATTTGTTTGTTCTTGTTTTTCTAGGAGTTTGAGCTGTACTGTTAGGTCATTGATTTGAGATCTTTCTATCCTTTTGATATATGCACTTATGGCTATAAACTTTCCTCTTAGGACTGCCTTTGCTGTGTCCCATAGGTTCTGATAGGTCATGTTTTCATTTTCATTAACTTCCAGGAACCATCTAATTTCCTCTTTTATTTCATCAGTGACCCACTGATCATTGAAATGTGTTGTTCAGCTTCCAATTGTTTGCATGTTTTTTACTGCTGTTTTTGTTGTTTAGTTCTAGTTTTAATGCATTGTGGTCAGACAAAATGCATGGAATTATTTCTGTTTTCTTATATTTGCTGAGGCTTGCTTTGTGCCCTAAGATCTGATCAATTTTGAAAAAGGTTCCATGGGCTGCTGAGAAGAATGTATATTGTGCAGAAGTTGGATGAAATATTCTGTAGTCATCACCTAGGTCCGTTTGATCTATGGTGTGACTTAGTTCTAGGATTTCTTTATTGATTTTTTGTTTGGATGACCTATCTATTAGTGATGGGGGGGTATTAAGGTCTCCCACTACCACTGTGTTGGAGTTAATATATGCTTTTAGGTCCTTCATGGTATGTTTGATGAAATTGGGTGCATTGACATTGGGTGCATACAGATTGATAATTATTTCCTTTTGGTCTATTTCCCCTTTTATTAGTATGAAATGTCCTTCTTTATCTCATTTGATCAAAGTAGGTTTGAAGTCTACTTTGTCTGATATAAGTATTGCTACCCCTGCCTGTTTTTGGGGACCACTGGCTTGGTAAATCTTCTTCCAACCTTTCACTGTCAGCCAGTGCTTATTTCTGTTGATGAGGTGGGTCTCCTGTAAGTAGCAGATTGTTGGATCTTCCTGTTTAATCCAGTTTGCCAATTGGTGCCTTTTGATGGGGGAATTTAGTCCATTAACATTCAGTGTTAGTATTGATAAGTACATGGTGATCCCTGTCATGTAGCTGTCTTTGTTGATTAAGGGTTTGATTGTATGTAGCTGAATCAGTGTTACTCTTTACTGTCTTGCCTTTTCTTCTCCTGTAGTTTGGTATTGCCTGCCCTTTCATGGTTTTGTTTCCTTTCATTTTTTGTGTGCAGAATTCCTTGGAGAATCTTTTGTAGTGGTAGCTTGATGGTCATATATTGTTCTAGTTTCTGCCTATCATGGAAGACTTTTATTGTTCTATTTTGAATGATAGTTTTGCTGGGTAGAGTATCCTAGGGTTGGGTTGAAGTTATTTTCATTCAGTGCTTGGAAGGCCTCACTCCATGCTCTTCTTGCTTTTAATGTTTCTGTTGAGAAGTCTGCTGTGATTTCAATGGGTTTACCTTTGTATGTTATTTATTTTTTCTCTCTTACAGCCTTCAATATTCTTTCTTCAGTCTCTGTACTCATGTTTTAATGATAATATGTCTTGGGGTAGTTCTATTTTGGCCAGGTCTGTTTGATGTTTTGGAGGCTTCCTGTACCTGAATCGGCATAGTTTTCTCTAGATTTGGGAAGTTTTCTGCTATTATTTTGTTGAATATATTACGAATTTCTTTTTGCTTGCACCTCTTCTCCTTCAATGCCCATGATTCTCAGGTTTGGTCTTTTGATGGAGTCAGTGAGTTCTTGCATTTTCCTTGCACAGGTCTTTAGTTGTTCTGTTCTGCTGGAATGGCCTTCCATTTTATTTGTATTTCTGTTTCATTCTTTTTTCTGAGGTTTTCCATATCATGGGTTACTTCCTCTTTAATATTGCCAATTCTTTGTTTTTGTTGTCTTGGAATTTCTTGAGTGCCTCCTGTATGTTTTGGTTGACCATGGCTAGTAACATCTTGCTACTGATTTCTAGTTTTATTTCATTATGACCTATTAGGATATGAGAAATTATTTTGATTTTTTATATTTATTGAGACTTGTTTTATGGCCTATGATATGACCTATTTTGGAGAAAGCTTCATGCACTGTTGAGAAGACTACTGAAATAATCTTCAGCTATAGGATGAAATACTCTATGTACATGTCTTTTAAGTCTCTTTCATTAATGATGTTGTTTAATTCTAAGATATCTTTGCTGATTTTTTTGTTTGGATATTCTGTCTATTGAAGAGAATGGTGTGTTGCAGTCACCCACTATCACTGTATTGCACACTTTATGTTCATTAATGTTTGTTTCATGAATATGGGGGCAATGACATTCAGTGCATATGTGTTTAGAATTGCTGTATCTTTTTGATGTATTTTTCCCTTTATTAGTGTATAGTGACTTTATCTCTTATGACTAGTTTTTGTCTGAAATCTACTTTGTCCATTATAGTATAACTACTCCTGCTTGCATGGTATATCTTTTTCCATCCTTTCACTTTTAGCCTGTGTATGTGTTTTTAGTTGTCAGATGTGTTTCTTATAGACAACTAATTGTTGTGTCCTGCTTTTGCCAATTGGTAATCTGTTTCTTTTGATTGGAGAGTTAAGCCTGTTTACATTTGGGGTTATGATTGAGAAGCATCTACTGTATTCCTCTGATTCTACTTTTCCCCCCAGGTTAATTTTAGCATTACTTGTTCTTTTCGTTCACCATAATTGATTCATCTTTGGGTTTTCCCTGGTGCTCAGTTGGGCATGTTTGATAATTTTCTAGTTCTCCTGTGTTTATTGCTTCACCTTTAGAATTTTGTTCTTTATTCTAGACTCTTGTGTTTGTGACTTTCTTCCTCTTCTATGTGTAGTATTCCTTCAGTATCTCCTGCACTGCAGGCTTGGTGGACATGAATAGATTTAGTTTATTTTTATACTGCAAGGTTTTTATTTCTCCATCGAAATTAAATTATAGCTTTGGTGGGTGTAGTATTCTTGGTTAGCAGTTATTTTCTTTCAGGGCTTAAAATACATTTTTACATGCTTTCCTAGATTGCAGGGTTTTGCTGAGAGGTCTGAGGTGATTCTTATGTGTTTACATTTGTATGTATGCTGGTGTTTTCCTCTTGCAGCATTCAGTATTCTTTCTTTGTTTTCTAGTCTTGGCATTTTAATTGTGCTGTGATGTGGAGATGTTCTTCTCTGGTCATGTCTCTTTGGAGTTAGAAATGTCTCCTGTACATGGGTGTCTGTATATGAAGTCCACCAACCATATCCCCTTACCTTCATCTCCTTCATTCACTCTCCCCCCTCCAACAAGTACCCCTCCACCACCATACCTATTATACAGTCCTGTCTTTCATTATTAATTCTTAAGTTTAGAAAGGGTTTCTCAGTATATCCCTGCTGTGAGTATGCTTTACCTTGGTCAGTTCAAACCTTTACATTATTCTTCCTTACCCCTTCCCTCCCATTCCCCATTATTCAACAGCTTTTAATACACATTGTTATATCCTGTGTCTGCATAGATGTTATGTATTTCTATATTATTGATGCTCTATCATTCTCTTTTCCTTTCCCTCCACCCCCAAATTCCAAGGTAGTTCCACTGTTAGAAACATGTTCTACAATAAGGGCAAAATAGTTTCTGCTGGGTATTGAGGGGGTGGCGGGGAGAGGGAGGGGGTGGAGTGGGTGGTAAGGGAGGGGGTGGGGGGGCAGGGAAGAGAAATGACCCAAGCCTTGTATGCACATATGAATAATAAAAGAAAAAAAAAAGAAACATGTTCTACATACAAGTTTGTGTATGATTTTGTTTTTGTATATATGTTTATCTTTTGGATCTATCTTCCGCCTTTGAGAGAAAACATGCAGCCTTGGTCTTTTTGAACCTGGTTTACTTCACTTAACATGATGTCCAGTAATTGCATCCATTGATACCTTCAAACCACATGGTGTCAGTTCTCTGTATGGCTGAATAATACTCCATTATATATATATGTATCTCACATTTTCTTGATCCATTCATCAATTGTAGGGCAACTGGGTTGTTGCCATAACTTGACTGTTGTCTATTAATTTCTAATTTTACTCATCTATGATTGATAAGATATAGAAAATTCTTTAAATTTTTTTGTATTTATGACCTAAATGTGATGTATTTTGGAGAAAGTTCTGTGGGCTGCTGAGAAGAATATATATTCCACAGCTGAGGGATGGAATACTCTGTAGATGTCTGTTCAGTCCATTTGATCTATGGTACAATTTAACTCTGAGGTATCTCTGTTCATTATTTTGTCTGGATAATCTTTATCTTGATGAGAATGAGATATTGAAGTCACCCACAATCACAGCTAGACCTATCTGTCCTTTTATGTCCAATAGTATTTGTTTTATGAAATTGGGTGCACTGACATTCAGTGTACATGTATTTATAATCATCCCATTTTCTTGTTGGATTTTTCTCTTTACTAATATGTAATGATCTCACTAATTTTGGCTGAAGTAGTTATGAATATAACTATTCTGGTTTGTTTTTGACTTATGTTAGATTGGCATATTGTACTTTCACTTTTATTTTGTGTGTCATTGCCTATGAAGTATGTTTCTTATAGACAAAAAGTAATTGGATCTTGTTTTTAATCCAATGATACAGTATGTCTTTTTTTTTTTTATGGTATTGGGATTGATAACAGGGTCTTGTGCTTCCCAAGCAAGTGCTCAACCACTTCAGTCACATCTCTAGTTCTTTTGCAGTTAGTTTGTTTTTTTAGATAGGGTCTCATGCTTTTTTCTGGGCTGGCCTCAGACCATGATCTTCCTACTTTAACCTGGTGTATAGCTAAGATGACATGCACTTCTACCACTCCTAACGTTTTTTTGTTGAGATGAGGTCTCACTAACTTTTTGCTCAGAATGGCCTTGAACTGCAGTCCTCTAAATCTCTACCTCCCAAGTAGCTGGAATTAGAAGTATGAGCCACTGAGCCTAGTCTTTAGCCTCTGACTTTTGGATGGAGAGTTAAGATCATTTACATTTAAAGTTATTATCAGGAGGCATTTTCTTATTCCTATGTTTTTGTTGATTTTGTTCCAGGTCAATTTGAGTATAGTTTTTTTCTTTCACCTTTATTCATTTTAGGATTTTGTTGGTTTGCCAAGTTAAACATATTTGATTCTTTACTAATTCTCATATGTTCTTCTATTCTTCATATGAAGTATATTCTTTCCCAAGCTCTTGTTTTTGTGACTTTCTTCCTCCTCAGTGTGTGGTTTTCCTTTAAGAATCTTCTTCATTGCTGGCTTATTGGTCATAAATTACTGAAACTTATGCTTATCTTCAATGATCTTTACTTCTGTAACCATGTTGAAAGATATAGTATTCTTGGTTGGCAGTTATTTTTAGGGCTTGAAATATATCATTCAGGGCTGGTGGAGTACTTCAAGTGATAGAGAGCCTGCCTAATAAGTGTGGGGCCCCAATACTGCCCCCCCAAAAAAACCTCTAATAATGAAATGTATCATTCCATATTCTGGCTTTTAGGGTGTCTGCTGAGAAGTGTGAGGTAATTAAATGTTTGCCTTTGTGAATAAGTTGATGTTTTTCTTGCAGCTTTCGATAACCTTTCTTTGTTCTCTGGTCTTGGCATTTTCACTATAATGTGCCATAGAGAGGTTCTTTTCTGGTAATGTCTATTACAAGGTTCTAAATATCTCCTGTATTTGAATGTTCTTATTTTACTCAAGATTTGGGAAATTTTGGGCTAATAATTTCATTGGCTAGGTTTTCTACCCCGTGGATTCTTAGGTTTGGGCTCTTGATCCAGGTCCCTGAGTTCTTGAAGATTGTGGTCATACTATTTTCTTTATTGCTGAAATATTTCTATGATCATATCTTTGATCATGGAAATATTTTCTTCTGCTTTATCTAGTCTACCAATGATGCTTTCTGCTGGTTTTTTTTTTTTTATTAAGATTTTCATTTCCAACATTTCTGGGTTCTTTTAGAATCTCAGTTTTCTTGCTAATTTTCTCATCTATGTTGCTGACTTTCTTGTACAGGTCTTAAATTGATTTTCTCACTTAATTTATCTGTTTAATCCCTTTGAGGTCATTGATCATTTTGAAAGTAAATTTTTGAATTCTTTGACTTTTCAGCCATTTCAGTATCCTTGGATTCATTTATTAAGGTGCAGTGGGCTTTTGGAGAAGTCATATTGCTTTGCTTTTTTATATTACTTGTGTTTTTTTTGTTGAAATCTGTGTATCTGATAGATTAGATATTTCTTTTGCTACCACTCAGAGGAGAGAAAGCAGAAAACAATAATGAAATCAACAATTTGAAAGCAAACCTGTGTCTTAAGTGTAGTTAAAAAAACATTTGTAAACTTTAGTCCCTCAATAAAGTTTTTTTGTTGTTGTTGTTGATGTTGTTGATTCTTTTTTTTTTTTTTTTTTGCTATACTGGGATTTGAACTCTGGGTCTCATGCTTGCTAGGCAGGTGCTCTACCACTGAAGCCAGTCCACCAGCCCCTCAATAAACTTTTAAAGGAAAGGAGCTAGTATGCTTATGGGATAAAGTAGAAATTGTTTAAAAAATTTAAAAACTTTTATTTCTTAAATATTAAAAAGAAGGGAAAATGGCAAAAGAAAAAAGATGGAAGAGGGAGAAAGTATATGATGTAAAATTAGAAGTATTAGTGAGAAAGAACATACTAAAATATGTACAGAGAAAGACAAAAGAAAAACAATAAAAGTAACAGTTGCATAAAGAAAGCAAAAAGAGAAAATAAACATTTCTTTTTTGTTAATTTATTACTTTTAAGGATTTATTAATAGTACGGGGGGTTCATGCAAAAATTCATATATGCATAATGGAGTATTTTGCACAAGTTCACACACTGTCTCCATACATATATATAATAATGTAATATACTTTGATCCTCTCACTCACCATACCCCCTTCATTTTCCCTCCCCCTCCCATTTGAACCACCTCCTGACAGTGTCTCTTTTACATCATTACCATTTTATCACTTTAGACCTAGATTCAGCATATTATCAAAAACATACAATATTTGGCTTTTTGAGCTTGGCTCATTTCACTCAATATGAACTGATCTTTAGTTCCATTTTTCTTCAGATGATATAATTTCATTCTTCTCTATAGCTAAATAATACTATATTGTATGTTTATACCACATTTTCTTTATCCTTTCATCCATTTTTGGGTACCTAGGCTAATTTCTATCAATTGGCTGTTGTGAATAATGCTGCAATGAACATGGGTGTGCAGGTATCCCTCTTGTATGTTGATTTACACTCCTTATACAAGAGCAGTATAGCAGGTCATAAGATAGGTCTCTTTAGTTTTTTGATGAATCTCCATAATGGTTGGACTAATTTACATTCCCAAAAGCAGTATATATGGGTTCCTTTCCCCTGCATCTTCACAGGTATTTTTTGTTTGTTTTCTTAATGATTTGCCATTCTGACTGGGGTGAGATGGAATCTCAATGTTGTTTTCATTTGCAATTCTTTTATGGCTAAGAATGTTGAACATTTCTCCATGCATTGTTTAGCCATTTGTACTTCTGAGACTAAGTCATTTGGCCATTTATTAATTGGATTATTTGTTCTTTTTTTGTTTAACTTTTTGAACTCTTTTTATATTCTACATATTGATCCTTTATCTGATCAATAGCTGGAAAAGGTTATATACCATTCTGTGGGTTGTCTCTTGATTCTGGTAATTGTTTCATTTTTTGTACTGAAGCCTTTAGTTTCGTGAAATCCCATTTGTCAATTCTTGCTCTTATTTCCTGTATGGAGTCTCACTTAGGAAATGTATGCCTGTGCCTATAACTTCAAGAGTTTTCTCTAAGTTTCCTTGCAATAGTTTCACAGTTATAGGTCTTACATTAAGATATCTTATGCATTTTGGGTTTATTTTTGTACAGGGAAAGAGTACAAAAGAAAAGAGTACAGGAAAAGAGTACAAAAGATGTAGTTTCAGTCTTTGGCATGTAGATAACCTGTTTTCCCAGCACCGTTTGTTGAAGAAACTGTCCCCCCTCCCCAACCTAATAGTTTGGGATCCTTTGTCAAAAATCAAATGTCTGTAGCTGTGTGGATTTATTTCTTGGTCTTCTGTTCCTTTCCATTGGTCTTATCATATATATTTGTGCCAATACCAAGCTGTTTTTGTTACTAGGCTCTGTAGTGCCATTTGAAGTTCGGTATTGAATTACATTCAGCATTACATTTTTTGCTCAATACTGCTTGGGCTATTCTGAGTCTTTTGTACTTCTTTTCTTTCTTTTCTTCTTCTTCTTCTTCCTCCTCCTCTTCCTTCTCCTCCCTCTCTCCCTTTTTCTTCCTCTCTCCCTCCCTTCTTCCCTTCCTCCCTCCCTTCCTTCCCTCCTTCCTTTCTTTCTTTCTTTTTTTCTTCTTCACTTCTATGTGAATTTTTTGTTGTTGTTTAGGGACCATGGTGGAAGGTCCCTGGAAGTCTGGTTGTGCTGTCTCCTCAGGTAGTGCACTGTGTATATCACCCCTTTATATATCCTTCTTTCAACACTTTTTATTTTATTTAATTAATTATTTATTATTGGAGACAGGGTCTCCCTATGTAGCTGGCTGGCCTTGAACTCTTTATCCTCTTGCCTCTGCCTCTGAGTGCTGATATTATAGACACATACTTCCATGCCTCCCCTCTTATATCTGTTCTTATTTCTTTTTTTTAATAAAATTTTTAATAAGATATATTCATTATATGGGAGGGAAATTGATAGTTCTATTCTTATTTCTACCCTGCGACATACATTTTGTTTCTTTATTCTTCCTCTTTTCCATTGAATCAGTCAAGCATCCAGAAAACAGCTACCAACAAAAAGAACAACCACAATAATAATTTGCAATTACTGAGTATGAGGATAGACAATGCAAACAATCAGAATCCAGCTCCCATTTCCCCTAGAGTCATATGATTGTAACCAGGCTCATAGCTATTAACATCTTTCAGACTTTTAAATTTTCTTTCTTTTATTATATTATTATTATACTGGGGGTACATTGTGACATTTACAAAAATTCTTACAATGTATCATAGTTAAATTCACCCCCTCCATCATTCTCCTTTACCCCTTCCCACCCTCCCATTCCTGGATTGTTTCAGCAGGTCTCATTTTTCCATTTTCATGCATGAGTAACATAATATTCCCACCACATTCATCCTCCTACACCCTTTCCTTATGTTCTCCCCGCTCCCACTGGTACCAATTCCTGGACAGGACCTGTCTTACCTTCCTGTTCTATTTTCCAAAAAAGACATTTGGTTTGTTAAAATTGCTATACAAGGAATTTTATTGTAACATTTCCATATATATATAACCCATATTGGTTCACCCCCTCCATTTTTCTCCTTTCTACCTTAGATCCCTTCTTAGATGGTGATTTCAGCAGGTTTAAAAATTCTCTGTTCATTCTTATATAGAAAGTACATCAACCATATTCACTTTTAACTTCCTTTTTTTACCCTCCCTCTCCTGTTATGACCTTTTTTTCATAATAATGCTTGTATTGGTATTGGAACTATTTTCCACTTATGAGAAAAAACATGCAGCCTTTGGCTTTCTGAATTTGGCTAACTCCAGTTCCATCCATTCATTCTTCTTTATGGCTGAATAAAATTCCATTGTATATGATACCATGTTTTCTTAAACCATTCATTCATATAAGTTTTTGGATTTATATTTCCACATATGTGAAGAAAGGCACTGGGATTTTAAAATTTTTTAAAAATTTATGATATATTAATGAGGGATTTTATTGTAATAATTCCATACATGAGAACAGTGTACCTGGAACAAGTTGACCCCTTCCTTTATATTCCTGTTTCTCTTCTTCCACTTTTCCCCTTCCAAAGATTATTTAGTGGGTTTCTTTATGCTACCTTCATAAGTACATTATAGCATATTTTCATCCCTTTCACCCTCAGTATCCTCTCCTCTCCCCACCTCTTCCCATTAATTCCCCCAAGACACTTCCCCATATACACTCATGCCCCATTATTATTATTGTTATCATCATAGTCATTTTAGGTCTAGGTTCCACAAAAGAGTGAGAACATGTGATATTTGGCCTTATGAGCTTGGCTTATCTCCCTCAGCATAATGATCTCTAATTCTATCCATTTTCCTGCAAATGACATAATTTCATTTTGTTAATTTGTGCCTGAGTAATTTTCCATTCATTGGTTGTTGGGCACCTCAGCTGTTTCCACAGTTTGGCTATTATGAAGAGAACTACAGTAAGCATGGGTATGCGGGAATCTTTTTTGTGTATTGATTTGTACTCCTTCAGACATATGCTCGAGTGGGATGACAGGGTGACAAGATAGGTCTATTTTCAGTATTTTGAGAAACCTCCATACTGATTTCCATAGTGGTTGTACTATAGTTTACATTACCACCAACAGTGTATGAGGGCTCCTTTTCGTCCACATCCTTGCCAGCATTTGTTGTTTTTTGTTTTCTTGATTATGGCCAGTCTGACTGGGGTGAGATGGAACCTTAGGGTAGTTTTGATTTGCATTTCCTTTATGGCTAAGGATGTTGAATTTATTTATTCTTCTTGTATTTATTAACCATTTGTATTTCTTCTGAGAACTACCTATTCAATTTATTTTCCCATTTGCTAGTTTGATTATTTGTTTTTCTACTATATATTCTGGATATTAATGCCTTATCTGTTGAATAGATGGCCAAGATTTTCTCCTGTGGATTGTCTTTTGATTCTGGTAATTGTTTCTTTTGATGTGCAGAAACTTTTAAATTTGATGAAGTGTCATTTGTTAATTCTTGGTTCTATTTCCTAGACTAGACAACTAGAGTCCTATTCAGAAAATAATTACCTGTGCTCATATCTTTCAGAATTTTCCCTGTATTTCCTATAGTAGTTCCAATGTTTCAAGTGTTAAGATCTTTGATCCACTTAGAGTTGATTTTTTTACAAGGTGAGAGATAGAGGTCTAGTTTCAGTCTTTTGCATGTACACAAATACTTTCCCCAGCACCATTTGTTTCTTTTTTCTAGTATGTATCTTTGGTTCCTTTGTCAAGATCAAATGGCTATAGCTGTGTGGTTATATCTCTAGGTCTTCTGTTCCATTGGTCTTTATGTTTGTTTCTGTGCCAGTACCATGCTGTTTTTGTTAATATGGCTCTTTAGTATAACTTGAAGTCCGGTATTGTGATACTCCAGTATTGCTATTTTTGCTCAGGATCGCTATTGATATTTAGGGCCTTTTATGCTTTCATATGAATTTTAGGATTGATTTTTCTATTTCTGCAAAAAATGACATTGGGATTTTGATGGCCATTGCATTGAATCTGTACATTGCTTTGGTATATAGCCATTTTCATGATATTAATTCTGCCAATCCATGAACATGGAAAGTATTTCCATCTTCTGGTGTCTTCTTGAGTTTGGTTCTTCAAGGTTTTATAGTTTTCATTGTAGAGGCCTTTCACCTCCTTGGTTAAGTTAATACCTAGGTAGCAAATGGGGATAATTTGAATTCTCCCTTCCTAACCTTAATACTCATTCTCGTAGTGTATTGAGTAAGAGTGGGGAGAGTGGGCACCCTTATCTCGTTCCTGACTTTAGAGGAAGTGGTCTCAGTTTTTCCCCGTTTAGTATGATTTTTGCTACAGGTTTATAATATGTAGTCTTTATTATGTTTAGGAACATTCCACATATTCCTTGTTTCTTCAGAACTTTTATCATGCAAGGATGTTGAATTTTGTCAAAGGCTTTTTCTGCATCAATTGAGATGTGTCATGTGATTTTTGTTGATTCTGTTTATATGGTATTGTGTTTATTGTTTTGCATAGGTTAACCATCCTTGCAGCCCTGCAATGAAACCGACTTGATCATCACATATAAATTGTGTTACTGAATTCACTTTGCAAGTACTTTATTGATAATTTCTGCATCTGTGTTCAGTGAAGGTATTGGTCTATAATTTTATTTTTTTTGTTATTTCCTTGTTTGGTTTGGAATGAGTGTAATACTGGCCTCATAGAATAGTTGGGTAGTTTTCCTTCACTTTCTATTTCATGGAAAAGCTTGAGGCATATTGGTTATTAGTTCTTTAAATGTCTCGTAGAATTCAGCAATGAATCCATTGGGTCTTGGGCCTTTTTTTGTTCAGAGAATATTGCTGCTTCAATTTTATTGCTTCCTATAGTTCTATTTAAGTGTTTATATTCTCTTGGTTCAATTTTTTTCTTGCATCTAGAAATTGATCCATTTCTTTTAGATTTTCCATATTGTTTGAATACAGATTTTCAAAGTATTCCCTTATGAGCCTCTGGATTTCATTGATATTTGTTGTAATAGCCCCTTTTTCATCTCTTATTAATTTGGGTCTTTTTTCCTCCTCCTTTTAGTCAGATAGGCTAAGGTTTTATCAATCTTATTTATCTTTTCAAAGAACCAACTTAGGGCTGGTGGAGTGTCTCAAGTGCTAAGAGCACCTGCCTAGCAAGCATGAAGCCCTGAGTTCAAATCCCAGTATTGCAAAAAAAGTCACTCAAAGAACCAATTTTTGTTTCATTGATTCTTTGTTTTTTTCTCCATTTCATTCATCTCTACTCTAATCTTTGTTTCCTTCTGTCTGTTCATTTGGGAGTATGGCTTGCTCAAAGTTTTTCTAAGAGTTTGAGGTACATCATTAGGCTATTTGAAATCTTTTTTTTTTCTTGTTTTTATATAGGCACTCATAGCTATAAACTTTCCTCTTAGCACTGCTTTTGCTATATCCCAAAGATTCTGATAGGTAGGTTGTGTTTTCATTTTCACTGGATTCCAGGAACTTTTCGGTTTCTTATTTCTTCAGTGATCCACTGGTCATTCAACAATGCATTGTTCATTCTCCATGTGTTTGAATATTTTCTGTAGTTTCTTTTGCTGGTAAGTTCTAGTTTAACTCCATTATGGTTGGATAGGATACAGGGAATTATTTCAATATTTTTATATTTGCTAAGACTTGTTTTGTGTCCTAAGCTATGATCTATTTGGGAGAAAGTTCTGTGGGCTGTTGGAAAGAATCTGTATTGTGCAGCTGCTGGATGACATACTATGTCTATTAAATCCATTTGTTTAATTCTGAGGTTTCTTTGATGATTTTTTTTTTTTGCCACTATTTCTGTGAGTGGGATATTAAAGACTCTCATTATGTTTGTCTTGGGGCTGATCTGATTTTAAGTCCAATAGTGTTTGTTTAATGAAGTTTGATGTATTGGCATTTGGCATGCACATTTTAATGGTTGTTATTTTCTCTTTGATTGATTGTTCCCTTTATTAATGTGAAGTGGTCTTCTTTATTTCTTCTAATTTTAGTGTGAAGTTTTTTAAAAATCAGATGAGTGTAATTTCTCCTGCCTGTTTACAGTGTCCATTTGCTTGAAAAATCTTTTTCCTTCCTTTCACTCAAATCTATGCTCGTCAATGAGATTTCTTGTAAGCAGCAATTAATCAGGTGTTGCTTTTTAATGCAGTTTGCCATTATATGTTTTTTGATTGGAGAGTTGAGACAATTAACATTCAGTATTAATATTGAAAGGTATGTAATATTTCCTATCATTTTGTTGTTTTATGATGTTTACTTCTTTCCTATTCCTCCTTTGTTAATCTACTCATCTGGTAGACGGTATTTTTTTCCTGTATTTTCCCAGTTTCATTTGTCTTCTTCTTCTGTGTGTAGATCTTCTGCAGTGCTCGTGAAATGGTCAGGCATTCCTTTAGGCTTTACCATGGAGGGTTTCATTATCCTTCAATTATGAGAGATATCATTGCTGGATACATTAATCTGGGTTGACAGTTGTTTTCTTTCAGGACTTGAAATCTGCTGTTATTTTGCTAGGTTTGCTTTTATATGTGACTTGTCATTTCTATTTTGCAGCTTTCAATATTCTTTCTTTGTCATGTATATTAAGTACTAATGGGAGTATTTCTTTTCTGATCTAGTCTGTTTGGTGTTCTGAAATCCAATTGTATTTAGATGACCTGCTTTTTCTTGAGATTGGGAAAGTTTTCTGCTATTATTTTATTGAATAATTTATCTAGCCTCTAGTTTGTATCTCTCTAATCTTAGTAATTATCCTTCTCCCTCTCCATGTAATCTCTTCATATCATCTCACTATGTGATCTTCTAAAAAATATTTTTTGCACACATTCTGGTGTTAGCCACAAATGAATGCAATGGTAAATCCGAGGTAGGAGAGATCCTGGAATAACTGAGGAGTCTTTGAAGAAGGGGAAATTTCACATCTTAAGGTCAGGAGAAATCTGGATTGACTTCAACTTTTGTTCTTTGACAATCAGAGATCCAAAGTAGAAGCAATAGAGATCTAATTGTCCTTCCTTGCTTTGCTGTGAGTCCATTTTCCCAACCTTCATTTGGGAAGAGGCCCTTTTTCTGAATGTCCCTGGAGTCAGGGACATATGTGAACCTTGATGAAACTCAGGGTCTTTGCTTGGTAGGCAGGTGCTTTGCCACTAGAGCCACTACCACCCCCCCATTCACACACACTCCCAAGCCCTATGTGAACTTCAGATGTGCTGAGAGTACTGCCACTACCATTTCACTGGGAATATCATATTAAAGTCTATAAGTAATCTAGAGATAATTAAAAGGATACAAGAGGGTGTGGGCACAGTTTTGTGAGGGACTCCTATTACTCCCTGAGCTGTGGAGCGAAGCTTTCCCAGGTCAACTTGATCAAAGCAATGGTTATGGAGAAGCCTAGTCTCCTGCTGGTCTGGTGGGAATTTGTGAGACAGTATTAAACACCCCTGAACCAGGCCCCAGACATGCTGCATGGACTTTGTGGAAAGAACTCTTCCTCTGTACATAGGGATTAGATACAAATGGAAAGCCAGCAGATGCAATCTATGGACAGAAAGAAATTTATAGGAGCGTGATAGCACAAAACTTTACCAACTGTCACACCAAGATTCCCTATGTTGATGCTTACACTACTCTGAAGATGGTACGGTGGTCCAGGTGATGGGGCTACTCCCAAACAACAACCAGATTCTGTAGAAATTCATGTAAACATTTGTCCTTGCTCCTGAGGATTGAAATTAGTAAGTTTTCTTTTTGTGTTAATGTTGTCTGTGTTCTTCTGCCACAGACCTAGAGAGAAAAGGAATGGAGTGCACATTGAAAAGAAAGACTCAGAGTCATATGAAATTTGGAAGCAAGGGGGAAGGCTGGGGATCTGAGAGAGGACTCATACCCAGAGTGCCCCACTGCCTCAGTATTTTATGAGTTGCTTTGTATAGCTATTGATCATGAAGCACAAGTGGTTTAATAGTTAACTTCGGGGCAAAATAGGATATATTTTTAAACTTCTGTGCTCTAAAAACAGCACATAGCAATATTGAATGCTGGAACAGTCATGCATGCAAGGAATTCATGGTTCCTAGAACAATGCTGGGAGGACATCTTCTGCAATATCACATCCCATAACCAGATGCCCAGTCTGCCAAGCAGTCTGGCCACAAGATCATGAACTTCTGATATTCATTACACGGCATGGTCTCCAACACTCTTCCCTCTCCTGACTTTTTTCCCCCAATTTTGTGGAATGATATTTTAGGAGTAACAGATTTTTAAAGAAGAAAAAAAGGCTGAATTTTCTTTCTTCCTTTGCATATAGAGACTAGGTTAAAAAACAAAACAAAACAAAACAAAACAGCCATTTCCCCAAAAGGAATATGTCTTGTTTAGTACTGACATTTGGTATGCTTCATTCATTGGAATATTTCTGATTTTCTATGCATTTGAAAATCCTGTGAAAAATATAGTATTTGATAAACATTTTGGAGGCAAGAAAAATCCACATTGTTTCATGACTCATGACTACCTTCTGATATGGAAAAAAAATGCCATATGGAAAATTTGACTAGTTTGATTCTTGCTAGTGTGGTTATCTGAATAAATATATGAAAACATTGAAAGGATATAGGAGGATATGTTTAGATTACAGGCAAATACTACACTATTTCATATAAGGTACTTGAACATCATGGGATTCTGGTATCCAGTAGGTGGTCTTGGAACAAGTCCTCCATGGATACTGAAGGACAACTGTTTGAGTTTAAATATCCTGTAATAGGCCCACTAATGCTCTCCCAAGGTATCAGGTTTTAATCCCAGGATCCTGTAAATGTTTGCCTTATATGGCAACGACTTTGCAGATGTGGTTACTTTGAGGATCTTGAGTTGGGGAGTTGTACTGGTTTATCCAGGTGGGTCCCAAATGCCATCATAAACATCCTTATAGGAGGGGCAGAGGGAGACTTGACATACAGAGCAGGCAATAAATATGAAGATGGAACAGACATATTTGAAGTCATTCTATAATATATCAAGCTAGGGAATGCCAATATCCACTAGAAGCTGGAAGAAGCAACTTCTAGGATGAGTATGTCCCTGATAACACTTTGATTTCAGCCTAGTGAAACTTATTTTGGACTTCTGGTCTCCAGAAATGTAAGAAAATAAAATTTGATTGTTTTAAGGCACCAAATGTGTGATGATTTGTGATAGCAGCCACACAAAACTAATACAGTGTGTGTTAGTTACTTTTTCATCTCTTTGACAAAATACCAGAGAAAAACAACTTAAAGGAGAACAATTTATTTTGGCTCATGGTTTTAGAGATACCAGTCCAATGTCTACCAGCTCCATTTCTTTGGACCTCAGGTGAGGCAGAATATATGTGGTTGTGGGAACATATGGTAGAATAGGCTGCTCACCTCCTGTCAGTCAGGAAGCAGAGGGGGGACAGTGGATAAGATATACCCTTCAAAGGGACAGCCCACAATCTGCTTCCTCCACTCTGGCATCATCTTTTGGTTTCCACCACCTCCCATAATTCATTCAATTATGAGTTCAGCAATGAATTAATCCATTGATTGGATCAGAGCTCTCATGATCCAGTTGCCTCTTAGTGACTAGATGTACCATCTGGGAACCCAGCCTTCAGCACATGAGTCTGTGAGGGACACTTCATATTCAAACTGTAACATAACGCTCAAGGAAAATATCACTCCTCTCTAGCAGTATGTGCTGCAGAGCAGGCCACATCTTGGTTGTGTACAGCATGCCTAATTAATTGCAGGTTGTACTGCCACCACCTCATCCAACAGTAATGAGATTCCATCAGGTACTTGTTTTCTAGAAACCATCTTGTCTGAAAAGAATCTGATGCTGAGGATGTTTTTTTCTTTATTGTCCTGTGATCCCACAGGATGACTGTACTTGCTGAACTATGGAGAGGTCAGGCTACCAATGAGACTATTGCCAAGGCCAGTGTTACCATCCTTCATTGACTAATGACTTTTATCATTTTGTCCTGTGTACCCTTGGGTTCAATAATCACCTTATATCAGTGAATTCCAAATCTGCACAGATAGTACAGTGTCTTACTTGAGCTCTACAACATTCTATCCAAAAGTCTCCTAGACATTTCTACTTGAATGTTCTATAACCCAGAGAGGATTTATTTGTTGTTCCTTTTCTTCTTTCTAAGAGGATTTCCTTAAATTGCTTAGCTTATATTTGGTAGCCCAATGATGTGGTAACCCAGTCATTTTCACTTCACTTCTGAAACTGGTTCAACAAATCTTTCTGAGGAATTAGCTTTTACTATTGGACCTTTATTTCATTCCATTCAGTCTCCTTTCTTCATTTCATTTTTATCCAGCATCTATTCTATGGTCCTTGATTTTACTACCATTTTGTTCATGCCCTAAATTTTCTTACCCTTTTGCCTTTATTAGCATACAAATATGAAAAAGTCCCATTGTTGTACTGCTCCTTTTTCTCCGTTACTACCTTTTTCTATAGCTTCATTTTTTATTACTCCCCACATACCCATTCTCTGTGCTTCAGTCTCACTTATCTTTCAAGCATAAAAAAAGAACCAGGCCCCTTTCCCCTTGCTTGGGATGGAAGTGTGGCTCAAGTGATAGAGCACATGCCTAGCTAGCATGAAGCCCTGAGTTCAAACAATAGTACCATAAAAAAAAAATGACTCTTGTACATAGTGATTTTTGTTGTTTTGTTTTTCTTTCCTTTTTTTTTTGTGGAATGCTGTGTTCCCCTTCTTGCCCTTAGACTTTGTTTTGACTGTCAGTTTCTCTAGGATCCTCAGATAAGTTTTCAGTGTAAAATCATAGAGCATGTTCTTGTATATTTGTATAACTATCACGAATTCAAATTTTCCATTTGTGCGTTTTTTATTAATATCCCTCTTAATCAATAGACTGAAAACTGCAGTAGACTTACAAGATGTCAGTTTTTAGGCTGCATTGTAATTAAGTTCCTTAAATAACTGATAACATAGTAAACCTTCAGTTAATACTTAATGAAGAAATGTGATGTTCTTATTTGGGCTTGATATTTTTGTTTTAAATCTGGGAATGTGGTTTTCTCATTGTGATTCTTGATAGTTTTGCAATATATTTAATTTTTGTTTGACAATGCCTTTGTTTTTGTTTTCTTGCAGCACATTTAATAACATTCCATGGACCTCTGATGAGAGGGCATCTTTTCTGATGAGAAGTCAGATTTAATCTTATTTTGCTATATTAAAAATCACTTTTCTCTTACTATCAAGATTTTCTAGCCAGGTGCTATGACCACCTGCAATCTCAGCACTCAGGAAACTAAGGCAGGGCAACATAGCAAGACCCTGTCTCAAAAAAACAAAACAAAACAACAAAACAAATGGGCACCAGTGGCTTATGCCTATAATCCTAGCTACTTGGGAGGCTGAGATCAGCAAAATCATGGTTCAGGCGAGCCCAGGCAAATAGTTTGCAAGACTCCATCTCAAAAATAACCAGAGCAAAAGGAACTGGAGCCATGGCTCAGCCAGTAGAACACATGCTTTGTAAGTGCCGGCTTTGCATGCTCAAAGCCCTGAGTCAAACCTCAGTCTTTCTGTCTTTCAATAGTTTTTTTTTTTTTCCAATTTTATTAAGGCTTAAGAGACAAATGAAAAAGTGTATGGACTTTGGAGTACAACATGGTGTTTTAATAAATCTATGTGCAGTGATTGTGCAATGATTAAATCAAGATAATAAACACACCCATAGACCCACATACTTACATTATTTCATTGTGTGTATTTAAGGTATACAACACAATGTTGTGAGACACATATAAAAAGCAAAAAGTTTACTATATGAAGCAATTAACACATCTATAATCTCAGATAATTACCCTTTTTTGTTGCAAGAGCAGATAAAATCTACTCATTTAGCATGACTCTCATGCTACAGTTTTATTATTCAAAGTCCTAATGTACTTTAGATCTCTAGCCTTGTTAATCCTATATATGTGCTATCCTCTGACCTATAGCAACATGCTCCACCCCCTCCCGTAACCACTGTTTTGTTCTCTGTCTCTGCATATTTGATTTTTTTGGTGGTACTGGGGTTTGAACTCAGGGCCTCATTCTTGCTAGGCAGGTGTGCTACCACTTGAGCCACTCCACCAGCCCTGTTTTATGTTGGATATTGTTGAGAATAGTCTCTCACGAACTGTCCATGGGGCTGACTTTGAACTGCAATCTTCCTGATCCCTGCCTTTTGAGTAGCTAGGATTATAGGCGTGAGCCACTGGCACCCGGCCATTTTTTATATTTTAGATTCCATATTTAAATGAGATCACACAATATTTTTTCTCTCCATGTCTGGCTAACATCCTCTCAGTTTACTCATGTTACGGCAAATAGCAAGATCTCATTCTTTTTAATCTTCTTTTTGTAAGATCTCATTCTTTTTTATAGGAATGAATAATATTCCTGTGTGTGTGCATGCGTATGCACGTGTGCATGTGCCAGAGTTTCTGTATCCATTCATCCATCAATATAACACTATATAGCACTTTCAAATCAAGTGCCAGCTAGTCATGGTGGCATACTCTATAATCCCAAAACTTAGGAGGGTGAGGCAAAAGGATTGCAGCCTGGGCTGCTAGTGAGTTCAAGGTCAACCTGGGCTACATAGCAAACCCTGTCTCAAAAAAAAAAAAATCAAGTGCCATATTTAAGAAAAATTCATATTCCTAAAACAGAACCAGGAATACCTACAGGAGCACAGATCACATTAAAGTCCATAGAGGTATTTGTTTCACAGGACCTTAGAAACTATATTGTATAAGCAAAAGTGATATCCAGAGATCCAAGTTAATTTCCCAAAGGTTACACATTTGGTGCAAAGTGGAAACATTTGCTTCAGTCTCCTGAGTGTACTCTTCCACTGTGCTTGGCTATCTTGATGTCAGTGACTATGAGGGTAATCCCCATTTTTGAGTCTCTTTGTCCAGTGAAATCCCAAGACAAGATTATTTATCTACTACATTATTGCCATTTTGTTATCTTCTTACAAGTCTCTCTTTCTAAATAAAAATAAATAAAACTTGGTAAATAAAATCAAAGTTTCCTTTATCTCTAGTCTCTAGCATCATTTATCATTCTTCTCCCCAGAGGCAAACACTATCATGAATTTACTAAGGTTTGACTTACAGAAACTCAAGAGCAATGACTAATGTTTTGGCTGGCTAATCAGGAGTCTGGAATTGAAAGATTAGGTGAGAGGCAAGGAGGTCTGGGGTAGAGACATGGATGGGACCTAAGGGTATGGGCACAAAGACTAAAGGCTCTCATTAGAGAGCACTGGTCTTAGGAGAGCCATTGAACCACCAAGTAGATAGAATGACAGCCATCCTCTGTCATCAGATGCATCAGATGCACAATAGATCCATTAATGAAATGGCAACCATGGTGGCTAGCAAACAGTCTATGCAAGACTTCAACAGCGTGAGCCCCTCACCTACCAAGGCTGATTTAGCTATCAACACTGTCTAATGTTCAGTTCACCAGCAGCAAAGATGAATGCTGAACCTGTCACAACAGTGTAACTCTTAAGGATACAACCTATCACTTGATGTTAAGCTGATTACTTTGGAAATTTTCCTCATGAAAATGTCAAATTCATTTTGACATGAATAAATATGGGAATGGGTTTTTCTTCACTACTTGCAGGGACTCATTCCACACCATTATTTGGGAGTTTACAAATATTTGGATCAGTTTATCCAAATGGCTGATCCAAATGGCTCAAGATAGGCTGGGTGTGGTAGCTTGGGCATGTAATCCCAGTCACTTGGGAGGTGGAGATTGGTTTGAGGCTAACTGAGGCAAAAAGCTAGCAAGATCCTATCTGAACAAAGAGGCCAGGTATGGTGGCACACACCTGTGTTTCCAGCTACGTGGGAGGACCTGAGATAGGAGGATCATGGTCTGAGGTGGCTCTTGGCAAAAACACAAGATCCTATCTGAAAACTAACATACAAAAAAAAGGTTGGGGGGGCATGACTCAAGAGTGGTTGCTTAGCAAGTGTGAGACCCTGAGTTCAACCACAATGCCACCAAAACAAAAACAAAACAAATCCCACACAGTTCAGGACATTATATGACATTATAACACACCAAGAGCTCTACTTAGTAGTAAAGAAAATACAAGAATGGATCCATGTTACCAACTGGTCCTATCAATCCCAAAAGAATTCATGTTGAAGTTATCTTTTAAAAGCACAGAAGATATGCCAGCTTATAGACAATACCTTGCAAGGTACATTTTAAATCTTCATGTAAATCTATGACTACAGTAGATGAAATACATGGGCTGAGAAGCATGGAGAGAAAGCAGGTGTGGCTGCTTAGCATCATTACCAGTGACAGAGTTTGTAGGACTGTCGTAGGTTAAGCAAATAAAAAAACATGAAGCCCAGTTAAATTTGAATTTTAGATAGTTTGTTTCATTTCATATTTAAGACATATTAAAAAAAATTTTTTTTTTAATTCAAATTTATTTAAGCATCCTGGCCACCTTGGGGAATTTGTACTTCATGTTCCAAAAGTCTGCACTCTGTGGGTATAGAAGTATTGGTTCTCAAATGAGGAACACTTCTATTAGGGTATAAAGGAACTATAACCTATTGCCACTGCCCAGGTATTCTATTTCTTTTGACCAGGCACCTGCAGGCTATACAATGGGAACATAGAGGAAAATGTGAGGCATGCAAGATATCTACTTTGGTGCCTCCTGGAAATCTTACTTAATTTTGATGATAGAGAAGGCAGCTACCCTGTCTAAGAAGGGCCTGGTGACTAGGGGTTCAGATTCCTCAGGAATAATGCCTCCAGAATAGCAGAGATGCTACAAGTCAGGGGAAACTAAGATGGAGAATGAAGGAAGGGAGAAGATTGCCACCCAGCTGACTCAAGAACAGCTGCACTGGTGGGAGCTCTAGTTTATGCCACTAACTTTCTTCTAGATTTCTCCTAGGAAGAGAGGTCCATTGGAATCCTGGAGGATATGTGAAGGAAGTGGATTTGAGAGACACAAGGAATAAACTTTGAGGATACCATAATTTGCTGTTCAGGTCCTACTTTAGGAGTACAGGACTTGTTCCCAAGCCATTGGTATGCTGCCAGAAGAAGGCCTTAGGCTTTCAGCCCTCTTTGGGAACTAATTCAGCTGAAGAAAACTATCTAAGCATTTGCTAATCCTCCAAGCCACTGGAAACCACCATGGAAATCACCCATGTTTCTATGGGTTTACCAATCCCAATTATTTTAATGTAAACAAAATTATACAATGTATAATCTTTAGTGTCTGGCTTCTTTTTCTTAACATAATTTTTCTGGGGCTTATCATGTAACATATCTACTTCATTTAATAATTTTAATTTGACAATTACATGTATATTTGGTGTACAATATGATGTTTTGAAATATGTATGCATTGTGGAATTTGTGGTCAGAACACTTAAAATCTACTCCCAGAAATTTTAAAGTATGTTTTACATGATTATTAATTATGGTTACCATCTTGTATAATGAATCTCTTGAACTTGTTCCTTCTAACTGAAATTTTGTTATCTTTTAATCAATCTTTTCGGGTCTCACTCCTCAGCCCTTAATAACCATTCTTTTCTCAACATCTGCCTTTAAAAAAAATTCTATATATAAGTGAGATCACACAATATTTCTTTCTGTGCTTAGTTTAACAAAATGCCCTTCCACATTGTCACAAATGACAGGAATTCCTCCTTTTTCAAGGCTGAAGAGTAGTCTATGATAAAAATATACCATATTTTTATATATTCATCCATTGATGTACACACAGATTAAATCCATCTTGGTATTGTGACTAGCATTGTGATGAATGTGGAAGAGAAGATGAGCCCTGCACACACTGATTTCATTTCCTTTGGGTGTATACACAGTAGATGAATGCTGGATCATGTGGCAGTTCTTCTTTTACTTTATTGAGGAATCTCTACACCATTTTCCATAATGACTGCACGTCCACATTACCACCAACTGTGTGTCAAAGTTCCCTTTTCTCAACATCCCTGGCAATGCATATTACCATTCATCTTTTTGATAATAGTCATTCTAGCAAGTGTGAGGTAACAGCTCATTGTGATTTCAATTTGCACATTTCCTGATTTGAGATGTTGGTCTCCTTTTTATATACACATTGGCTATTTGTATGTCTTCTTTTGTGAAATGCCTGTCTTGGTCCATTTTTATTTTATTTTTTGATGGTACTGGGGTTTGAACTGAAGGGTTCATGCTTCTAAGCAGGCACTCTACCACTTGAGCCACACTTCCAGCCCTTGGTCCATTTTTAAATGTTTTTTTTCTTTGCTATTTGAGTTCTTTATATATTTTGAATATTACCTTTTTATCAAATGTAAAGTTTGGAAATATTTTCTTTCATTCCATAGTTGTCTCTACTCTATTGATTATTTGCTCTACAGAATCTTTTTAGTTTTATAGATCCCATTTCCCTATTTTTACTTTTGTTGCCTGTGAGTTTTGGAGTCATATCTAAGAAATCATTACCCACACTAAATGTTAGTAAGATTTCCCACTGTGTTTTTCTCTAGTAGTTTTACAAATGGTATAAGGTAAGAGCCCATTTTCTTTCATCTGCATGTATATATCCAATTTGCCATCAGTCTTTATGGAAGAGACTGTTGTTTCCCCATTATGTGGTCTTGTCTTCTTTGCTGAAAATCAATTGATTATAACTTTACAAATTTCTGTTCTGGGCTCTCTATTCTGTTTCTATGCCAATATCATGCTGTTTTGATCATTATAACTTTATAGTAGACTTTGACATCATTATTGGTCTGTTGAGGTTTTCTGTTTCTACATGATTCAGTTTCTATGGAATTGTCCATTTCTTGTGGCTTTCTAATTTGCTGGCATTTAATTATTCATAGTAGTCTCTTATAATCCTTTATATTCCTGTGGTACAAGTTATGTCTCCTATTTAAAATTTCTGATTTTAATTGAGCCTTTTCTCTTTTGTCCTTAGTCTGCCTAAAAGTTTTATCAATCTTTTCAAAAATCAACTCTTATGCCTGACATGGAAGTGCAAGCCTACATTCCCAACACTCAGGAGGCTAAGGAAGGACGATCGAGAGTGAGGCCAGACTGGAAAGACCCTGTCTCAAAACAAAAAACAAAAAGAAATACTACAAGTGTTAGTTTCATCAATCATTTCTATGGTTTTTATCTTTTTCTTTTTTTGGTGGTACTAGGGTTTGAACTCAGGGCTTCATGCTCACTAGGCAGGCACTACTTAAGTCATGCCTCCAGCCATTTCTATGATTTTTTTTCTAGTTTCTTGAGATATCATGTTAGGTTGTTTACTTGGGGTCTTTTTTTGATGTAGGCATTTATTGCTATAAAATTCCCTGTCAACTCTTTTTGCTATATATCTTAAGATGGGAACATTTGTCTCAAGATATTTATAAATTTTGCTTTTAATTTCTTCTCTGACCCATTGATTGTTTAGGATCATGTTTAATTTCCATGAAAATGTGATTTTTTTTCAAAATTCTTTCTATTGATTCCCAATTTTATACAATTGTTAGAAATGTAACTTGGTATGATTTCAGTGTTCTGAATACTTCTCAATACTTCTTTTGTGACCTGGCATATTACCTGTTATGAAGAACGTTCTGGGTGCACTTGAGAAGAAAATGTGTATTGTGCTACTGTTGTATATGATGTTCAGTGTGTTTTTTAGGTCCATTCAGTCCAAAGTGTAGTTCAGATCTAATACTGCCTTACTGATTTTCAGAATAGATTATATGTCCATTGTGCAAAGTGGGGTATTTAAGTTCTCTACTATTACTGTGTTGTACTTGCTCTCTCCCTTCAGATCTCTTAGTATTTGCTTTTCATTTACTTATTTTTTATGATGGGATTTCACCATGTTGCCCAGGCTGGGCTCAACCTTATGATGCTCCAAACTCAGCCTCAAGATTAGCTGGAATTACAGGTGTGCCTCACCATACCAGCTTTTAATGTTTGCTTTATATTTAGGTACTTCAATATTAGATGCATATATATGTATATGTATATATGTTTCTTGGCTTATGATGGGCTTATATCCTGCTAAACTCATTGTAAATTGAAATTGTTCATTAAGCCAAAAATGTATTTAATAACATACACCTAATCCTACCAAATACCAACACAGTACACTGTATAGTACCACTTGCTTACCCCCCTGATCACATGGCAGACTAGGAGCCATTGTTACCTCACTACTGCTGCCCAGCATCACAAGGAATGTTGTATTATGTATTGCTATTCTGGGAAAAGATCAAAATTTGAAGCACAGTTTCTACTGAATGTGTAAATTAAGCCATCATAAAGTTGAAAAATCATAAGTCACACTATCATAAGTCTAGGAGTGTCTATATTTAGAATTGTTTGATCCTTGATGAAATCAACCCCTTATTGTTAATGTTATGCCTTTTCTTTGTCTTTTTTAAATACTTTTTTACTCCTGCTCTTTTGATTTTCATTTGCAAATAGTATCTTCTTCCATCCCTTCACTTCAGTCTGTATGTATCCTGAAAGATGAAATGAGTCTCTTGTAGGGAGCATATAGTTGGGCTTTATTTTGTTTTAATCCATTTGGCCATTGTATATCTCTTGATTGGAGAATTTAATCCATTTGCATTTGAGGTAATTGGGGGTTTTTTTGTTTTTTGTTAGTGGTATGGGGGTTTGAACTCAGGACCTTATGCTTGCTAGGCAAGCACTTTACCACTTGAGCCACTGTACTAGTTCTCAAGGTAATTGTTCATAGGTAGACTAACTACTGACATTTTGTTAATTGTTTTTGAGTTATTTTGAAGATCCTTTGTTCCTTTCTTCATGTATTGCTGTTTCCCTTTAAGAGCAGGTGTTTTTGTTTGTTTGGCTTTTGTAATGGTATGCTTTGATTCCTTTTTATTGTTTGTGTATCTAGTATAGGTTTTGCTTTATGATTATGCTTACATAAGTCATCTTATGGTTGGATGAGGCTATTTTAAGATGATAGCAACTTTGCACATAAAAAAAGCACAAGTTTTAATACGCCCTCACAACATTTTTCAGTGCTCTTTATTTGCTCATACAGGTTTGAGTTACTATTGAATATCCTTTGCTTTCAGCCTGAAGGACTCCTTGGCATTTCTTGTAGGGCAGGCCTACTAGCAGCCAACTTCCCCATCTTATGTTAATCTGAGAATAACTTAGTTTTTTCTTTGGTTTTGAAGAATAGCTTTTTTTTTTTTTGTGGGACTGGGGTTTGAACTCAGGGCTTCATGCTTGTAATACAAGTACTCTACCACTTGAGCTATACCTCCAGTCCATTTTGCTCTGGTTATTTTGGAGATGGGGTCTGCAAACTATACCTGGGCTGACCTCAAACCATGATCCTCCTGATATTAGCTTCCCAAGTAGCTAGGATTACAGGAGTGAACCACCAGCCCCTGGCTTGAAGAATAGTTTTGCTGATAATAGAATGTTTGAGAACAATTTTTCTTTCAACATTTTAAATATCATTCTACTGTGTTCTGCCTTAAATGATTTCTCATGAAAAATTGGCTATGAATCTTACTGAGGATTATTTTCACATGATGAGTCATTTCTCTCTTTCTAGTTTTAAGTTCTCTCTTTGTCTTTTGGCAGCTGGGTTATATGTCTTGGTGTAGCTGTTTTGGGGTTTATCCTTATTGGAATTCATTGAGCTCATAGAAAATGTACATTTATGACTTTCATCAAATTTGGAAAGCATTTGACCATTATTTATTCAAGTATTTCCTCTGACATCATCTTTTGCTTTCCCTGATATTTCATTATGTGTATATTGATACACCTGGTTGTTCTATGCATCCTTTAGGTTCTGTTTACCTTCTTCATTCTTCTTTCTGTCTGCTCCTCAGATTGAATAATGTCAAATGTCCTACCTTCAAGTTCCCTGATTCTTATGTCTTATTTAATCTGTTGTTAAATACCTCCAATATTTTTTATTTCAGTTATCATACTTTCTAATGTTGAATTTCTTTTGGTCCTTTTCTTGTATTTTCTTTTTTTGGTGGTACTAGGGTTTGAAATCAGGGCATCACGCTTGCTAGGCAGATACTCTACCACTTGAGTCATTCCACCAGGCCCCTTTTTTGTATTTTCTGTTTCTTTATTGATACACTATTTTTGCCCCTTTATCATTTTCCTGTGTTCTTTCATTCTTTGCCCATGGTTCTCTTTAGTTTTTGGAACAAATTTAGAAAAGTTGTTTAAAAATATTTGCTTAGTAAGTCCAAAATCTGGGCTTCCTCATTCTATTTATTTTTTTTCTGAGGGTGGGGCATATTTCATGTTTCTTCATACCTTATAATTTTTGTTGAAAATTGGGCATATTAAATGTAATGTAACTCTGAAAATCAATTCCTTTACTTTAGGCATTGCTGCTGTTGATTATTGAGGGATGCAATTGTCCCTTTGTTTATTGATTTATCCAAAGTCTCTTTGTAAAGACTTTTCCTTTTTTGTGATCATTTTTGCGTTCTACTTCATTATCTCAGTAGTCAGCCATGATCTAACAGAAATTTCCTTAAACACCAAAACTCATTGTCTTTCTTTTTCCCCTCATTAAGCAGTACTCTTTTGAAAGTTTAGGGCTATATTCTGAGATGCTAAAATAGTTGACCTGTCAGGTTTTTATAGTTAAATTCATTTCAGTGGAGGGACCAATTCTTTAAGCATTATACTCCACCATTTTCTCTGATGTCGCTCTACCTTATTTTTTGATACATACTTTCTTGATATTGATCTTGCTTTTATTTTTGTTTATCCTTTAAATTACTATTTTTGTTACATGGGACTTGGAGAATAAGAGAAAGTTAATGATACACAATGTAATATCATGCATTTTGCTTTTAATGTTTGGCATTAAACATTAAAAAACATATTAATACAATGTTTCAGCTATTAATACAATGTTTCAGAGATGCTACCATCTCATGGTTGCATAGGTTAAATTATAAATAATTTTTCCTTATATAGGATATAGTCAAATGGTAGTACTTACTCTCTTTTATCATAATCAATAATGCTAAGTTCAAAATTATACTGACATGTACTTATTTTTTCTATCTACCTTTTGTACTTTGTTTTTATTCCAGGAGAGCCCCATAAGTGAACATACAAAATTCCCTTATCTTGAAGGTAAGTTGCTATTTGTATATAAATCATTATAATTTTCAATATTTATTCAGTGAAATTTGGAATATTAACTCATACAAAATAATTATTGACTTTCATTCAGAGGGTAAATTATAGTATCTATTATTGGCATGAAATTATAGCATTACAGTATCGGTGGAAAGTCAAACAAAGCAAAATACAAATGAAATCCTGGATAATTTTTATTCTACATATACTATAATCTAAGATTAGTAAAGCATTTATTACATTTGCTTATCTTTGTTTCCAAACTTTTTGTCTGCCCTGTAGATCTGTATGATGAAAAGGTTTTTCTATTCAGGAAGTTGTTTTCTGATACCATTTTATGAAGACATTCAACATATCAGTAAGGTCATAGTCAAAATATTTAACAACCAATTCATCATAAGCCTGGAAAAATCAAATCACACAATGTTGGATTAGAATTCCAGAAGCTCCCTGCTGTGCTGTGTCAGGGTTGAGAGAAATAGGAGATTCCCCAGGAATCAAGGTAGCCAGGGCAATGCATAAAAAGCGACACTTGGACATCTATCAGCAGCAATGTTTTACCAATTAATACAGGAATATTTTTAAATTCTAACAGTTGTAACAGTCATAACAATATAGTGACTGCATTCACTCAGAAGACTGTATGATCTAATTAAAATGAACATAAAACTGGAAGATGCTACAACTCTTGCTATAGATAGATGTGTAAGCAATTATATTTCTCTATGTCATACAAGCATTCTTGGGTTGCGAGCATGCTCTCCAATTTAGGACTTATGGGGAAAAGAATCAGGTAAGAGTGTAATTAACAAGTGTGATTTTAGAACAAAACCAGCAAGTAGGAAGTTTAGCTTATCTTGAATAGCAGAATGTGACAAAATAAAGGATTTTAACATGATTATAACTTCATACTTCAGCCATACATACATACATACACACACACACACACATATATATATACACATACACATGTATATATATACATATATGTTTATTCATACATCTGTTCCATGCAGGAAGTTATTTTGAAACATAGGATGTCAGTTTTAAGAACTGACACTTCAAATGAAATAAAAATTTTTTTGTGGTACTGAGGTTTGAACTCAGGGCCTCATGCTTGCTAGGCAGGCACTGTACCACGTGAGCCACTCTGCCAGCCCTAAATGAAAAAGATTTAAGGTACATTTTCATTATTGCTTATTCTTGAAGAGAAAAATGACAATTTGGAAAAACATTCAGGATTTATAAGATATGTGGGAAGAATGGAATACTTCATTACATAAAACATGGTGCTGCTATGGTTGGAATCATCTTCCCAAAATCATGTGTTAGAAACTTAGTACTAGCCGGGGGCTGGTGGCTCACGCCTGTAATCCTAGCTACTCAGGAGGCAGAGATCAGCAGGATCGAGGTTCCAAGCCAGCCCCAGGAAATTAATTCCGTGAGACCCTATCTCGAAAATACCTAACACAAAAAAGGGCTGGTGGAGTGGCTCAAGGTGTAGGCCCTGAGTTCAAACCCCAGTACCGCCAAAAAAAAAAAAAAAGAAACTTAGTACTCAGTGTGAGGAAGTAGGACCTGATAAGAGGCGATTATACCTTGAGGGTGGAGTGAATGGATTAAATTGCCATTATCATGAGAATGGGTGTGTTATCATGGGAGTCTGTTTGTTTACAAGGGGGAAGTTTAATTCCCTTTTCCTCTTCTCCCTTTCCTTCTCTTGTGCCTTTTGCAATGGGAGGATGCAACAAGAAGGCCCTCACCAGTTTCTGACTCATTAATCTTACACTTTCCAGCCTCCAGAACTGTAAGAAATAAAATTATATTCCCTATAAATGTCCCAGTCTTGGGTATTCTGTTATAATAGTACAAAATGGACTAAGATATTTGGAACTGAGGAGAAGAGCTTTTCCTATAACAAATAACTGAAAATGTGAAAGCACATTTGAAATTGGGAAATGGGTAGAGATGGATAAATTTGGAGGAGCAGACTACAGAAAGTCTAGATTGTAATAAACAAACCAGTGTGGGAAATTCTGACGAGGGCTCAGTGAAAAGAGAAAAGCTATAGGGAGAAATTTTGATCATCAGAATATGGTTGAAATATAGATGATAAAATTCTAAAGAAGTTTCAGATGGAAATGGGGAAGAAGGTACTGGAAACTGGAGAAAAAGTCATCCATGTTATAAAGTGGCAAAGAAATTGGATGAACTGTGCCCAGGCCCAGTGGACTTACAGAAAGCAGAATTTAAGGGCTATTAACTAGGATGTGACCAAAGAAATTTCTAAAAAAATATTGAAGATGCTGCATGGCTTGTTTTAACTACATATAGTAAAACACTAGAGAAAAGAAGTGACTTAAAGAAGGAAGTAGAATGGAAAGCCTTGGAAAAGTCACAATCTGGTCAGGAAAGAATGAAATGTCCTGTTTAGGAGAGCAAACCAAGAGTTTGGCCAAGTAATACTTGCATAAAGAGATTAGTGTGAATAGAAGGAAGCCTGGTGTTGTTCATCAAGACAAAGGGACCATGACTCCAAAGGCATTTCAAGGATCTTCGAAGCAAGCTAGGACTTTGACAGCAAGGTTTCCACAGAGGCATTTTCAGGACCTCAGCATTTGTGCCCCATGCTATCACAAGTATCAGCTCCCTTCCATTCCAGCATGGTGCATCTTAGATACTTCTGTCACAGCTCAAGACAGCCTTGCTGAAGCTCATGCCTCTGCAGCAGAGGACAAAAGTCCTAAACCCTGGTGGTAGCACATGGTGCTGATTCTGCAGGCACACAGGGTTTGCAAGCTGTGAAGGCATGATTACCTAAATTTCAAAGGACATCACAGACAGCCTGGGGTCCTCAGAGACTTTTTACAAGGACAGAGCCATAGCAGAGCCTCAGCTAGGGCAATGCACAGTGGGATTGTGGTGTGAGTGCTGCTGCAGAAACTCTGGAGTTATCAGTATGCAATGCCAGCATGGAAAGAGCTGCAGGCATGAGATTGCAAACTTTGAGAGTTGCTGCATGCGCACAGTGTGGCAAAGATGTGGGAACAGCACTATTTGAGGACTTGGGGACCCAACCCTTACCCCAGAGTCCCAAGAGTGGGACATGGAGTTGAAGATTACTCTGGACCCTCAAGATTTGATGTTGTTTTATCTCTTGGGTTTTGGGCTGAACCTTTTCTTCTTGCCTGTTTCTCTCTTTGGAATGGAAATCTCTATCACATGCATATGACACCATTGTGTCATATAAGACATAACCTGCTTAATTTCACATGCTTACAGATGAACAGAATTTGCCTCAAGATGAATTATGTCTTAAGTCTCAACCATAACTGATTTAAATGTAATTCTGGACTTTGTGTTTCTGAGTTGCTGGACTGAGTTAAGACTGTGGGCCCCTTGAGGTAGAAAAAATTTACTATGCATATGAGAAAGGCATGGATTTTGAGGACTAAGAACAGAATGCTACAGAACGCTATGGTTTGAATGTGACCCCCAGAAAGCATGTGTCCGAAACTTAATCCACAAAACAACAGTGCTAGGGGGTGGGGCCTAATAAGAGATGATTACACCCTTAGGGTGGAGTGAATGGATTAAAGTCCTTATTGTGAGTGTGGGTTTGTTATTGCAGGAATGGCTTCATTAGAGTAGGGGGAGTTTGGTCCCCTTTTTTTCCCTCTCCTCCTTTCCCTCTCTTGCCTTTCTGACTTCTGCAATGAGAATGTTGCCACAAGCAGACCCTCACCAGACGCTGACCCCTTGATCTTGGACTTCCCAGCCTCCAAAACTGTAAGAAATAAATTTGTTTCTTATAAATTACCCAGTCTCAAGTATTCTGTTATATAACAGCATGAAACAGACTAAGGCAGATCCCTATAAAACTTTTGTTCTAACATGTTTTGAATTCTTCTAGACCTAGAAGAATTTTTGGACTAAATCTGAGAAAACAAAGTTTCATATACTATTATTTTGAAGTATTTGTTGGAAAAGGGGAAGTTATTCTATTGAATAAAATGAGGGTATAAAGTAGATCCATCCTGTGTCTGTGACCTTAGATCATTATTTGTCTTATAAAAACCTCAATTTTTATTCATTTATTTACTGTGGTGCTGAGAATTGAGCTTGGGCCTTGGGCATGTGAGGCAGGTGCTCTACCATGAGCTACATCTCCAGGCCCTCGGTGTCTCCATTTTAAAAATGAAAGGATGGAGCTAGGTACTAAGAGTCATATTTCAGTTCTTAAAGATATCTTACATTGCCTTATTCAGACCTCAGAACTTTGTAAATGCTTTACATATCTTAAGTTACTTAATCTTCATACAACCCTATGAGGTTTACACTACTATCCTAAATTTACAGATGAGGAAATTAAGGCATGGGGAGTCTGCATAATTTGAAGGTGTTATTAATGAGGTTTATGAAAGAAGCCAGTGGTCCTGTTTCCTCTAAAGAGTCTTTGTCAGCAATGTCACATAACATCTATGGTGATATAAAAATAAAAGTAAATGCTTGGAAGTGGGGGAAATAGGGATTTTTTTTTTATTGTTCATCACTATCTTGTTCCTGGGAAGAACATTAACTATTCTTTATTTTTCTTATCTTTAAAACAAGAAGGGTAGTTTCAGGACTATTGGGTTTCTTTTATTTTGGAAGTCTATACTCCACATTTATAACTGAACAAAGCCTTTAAAAAGCTATTTAAATAAGATTCCTAAATTTACATTTGAAGTGATTCTGTTATACCTTGCATTATCCTTTTTAATTTGTTCATACTGACCAGTCTTATATAATTAACCCAATAAATTGTATACATTATATAAAAATACAAAAATGTATTTACAATACATTAAATGAAATAGAATGCATCAAAAAGTTTATTTAGCAATGTTTACGTAGCACTCTTGTTGAATTTCTTGAGTTATCATGACCCATAAGCAAGTGGAGTGCGTAGTTAGCCCACTTACTTTCAAGTGCCTTTCATTGAGACCCTCTGACCCCCAGTACTTATGCATATTATTTCAGCCTAGTCCCACAATCCACTGAAAATCATAATCATTCTACTTCCTAATTTATAGTTTTCTTAGTTCCTTACATAAGACTCTTCTCTAGGAGCATAAATTGAATTCTTGAAGAAATATAGAATTATTCATGAAAGGGAGACTATATATTATCTGCACAGCTACACAGAGTTGGGCATATATAGTAATGGTATGATGAAAGATTATCCAATGGTTATCAGAAATAGGCTAAAATGAAGTAAGTCCAAGAAGAATGGGTAGAAGCCATGAAGGACAGCTTTGAATAAATATTTATATATATTTTATTAAATATTTATAAGCAACAAAAATAGAATCACTAGGAGTAAACTGATGAGATTTAAAAAAAAATTTTAGTTCATATTTTGAACATTAGGCTCAAGTGGTTGAGCGCCTACCTAGCAAATGTGAGGCCCTGCCAAAAAATAAAACAAACAAACAAACAAACAAAAAGAACTGGAACCAGAATCAAAAGAAGTACTTAGTATAAGCATTAACCATAATCTGACTAAAAGACAACCTCTTATGTACATGAAATGTACAGAGTATAATGGTATTTGGTTCTAATCACTTAATGTATGCATTTCAACATTAGTACTGAAAATGACAGGGTTATTAGGTGACAGACCAAAGGATGCAGTGTGTTCAGGGGTCAGAGAAAAGGGGCAACAATGATAGTAACAGTATCAACAAAGTTTACATTCACTTCGTGCTTCTTACACTCTAGACAGAGTTAGATCCTTTAGTCCATTAAATCGTACAACACACCTCTCAGAGAGGGTCCTCAACCCTTGGCAAGTGAGGAAAATGAGGTAGAGTGAGGCACAGTTGCTTGCTTAAAGTTAAATGGTTAGTTAGTTGCACAAACAGTGAGTCAAGCTTTCACTCACTGCCACTGTAAAGACGTATCTGTAAAATACACTCATTGAATGCCCCAAGTGCAAACTTATATATGTGTGTATATATATAAAATCATTTTTTCTTCTTTTTCAGATCCGTTCATGAATTTTACAAACTTAGGATATAAAAACGCAAATAAAAAAGAAAGAAGTGTAAGTAGATTGATACATCCTTTTAAAAACGTGGTTAGCATTTTACATTGCTTTGAGTTAATATTTTTGAATGTATTATCATCAAAGAAGCATTTTCTTCATTATTATAAAATTATGAATTTATTATAAATTTGCTTTATCATCTATTATATGTATATTCATTACAAATTATTATAAAGCAATGTAAATATAAGATCAACTTTAGCAAGCTATATTATTTAATTCATTGTTTCTGCCTTACCCCAAATAGTTACTGCTTTGCAAACAAGTATAGGCCATCTCTTGTGATACGAGTACCTTTTAAAAAGTCATTTTCCTTATTCCAATTGACCCTTAATATTTGAAATTATTTTGGATTTGTTTTCTCTTGAAAATTTTAAATTATTCAAGATTCTGTTGTCTACATGTCATATAGTCTAACAGCAATAAGTATTTCAGAAATAGAGTAGAAATTGTGTGGGTTGGGATAGGGATCAAGAAAGAAGGAACTATTGGGACCAAAGTTCAGAAGAGAAGGAAAAAACTGGTCTACCTCAGATCTTGCACTTAGAAAGCAAGAACCATACTCACACGGGGAAGATTATTCCAAGCTGTAAAGGAAGTGTCAGTGCTTTTCCTTACAATTTTTAATGATTAACTGACATTGGCACTTTGTGCTAACACTCTCTTGTAAAAAGTAGGATTTGATAGGAAAGTTTCTTGGACTCCATGCAAAAGGATGCAGTCCCAAATTGTTCTAATATCCAATCCAACTGTCCCAGCAGACCACTAAAATGTTCCTGAAATTTTAATGTTTGGTACTTAACTTCTCCCAGACTGACTCATACATCTAAAACCAGTACAAAAATTTCTGATTGCATGGTCTAAGCTTTTACATAGGAAAAAGGGCATGATTTCTATAAGTATCATACTGTTGTAGAAGGAGTGTGAGATTTCACATCAGAAGATGTGGATTCTGGCACCAATTTTTTCATTTATTACTGAGGTTAAATGGGCACAATTCCTGACATTATGAAAATACATACTATATAGCAGGTACCACAATAATTAATATTTAATGATATCATACTATACTATGGGCACTATGTTAAGATTTTTATGAACATTATCTTATTTAATTCTCACAAAGCTAGACATTTTTATTTATATTTGCAGATGAGGAAATCGAGGGTGAGTTTAAATGACTTGCATAAGGATGTTAGGATTTGATCCTAGTGTGCATATATAATTTATCACCTTCTCCTACCTACCTGACCTTGAGAAATTAAAAATATTCAGTCATACATCATGTAATGATGAGGCTACATTCTGAGAAATGCATTAGGTGATTTTGTTGTGCATACATCATAGAGTGTATTTAACATAACTAAAATGGCTACAACATTACTAGAAAATATAATCTTATGAGACCATCATTATATATGTGGTCTGTCATTAACCAAAACATTGTGCAGCTCATAAATATATTAGTGAACTTGACTTACAGAAAATAAAAAAGAATTATAATACAGCCATACTAGATGTGAGCACAGGGTATCTTAAGAGCATCCTGTGAAGAATGCACTAAAGTAGGAGAAGGAGAATAGAGGTGGGTAATGAAAAGTCTTTTAAATCAGAAAGTGTGGGTTAGTGAGATGGTATGTGTGAAATATTGTTCCGTGCCCTCCACATACAATATGCGTTGTGTTGGTTGACTTGAACTAAAGCCTTGTAGTATCCCTGGGCCATTCGAGCAATTCATATTGTGGCAGCATCATTGAGCTAGAGAACTAGAGATTTTATGTCTAATCAAATTCAAAGTATTTTAACAAAGGTAAATTTTTAAATTTACATATGAAAGCCCTAAGGTTATACAAAGGACTTGGAGCAAAATACAAAAAATTTCCTTAATGCCAGTGTATTAAATTTTCCGTCATAGTCGTTACTCTTTGACTAGAATGTAAACTCTTTGAGTACTAGGAGCTTGTGTATTCTGTATTTCACAGCATCTCAGACAGTGTCTGATGTTTTAGCACTCAACAAATATTTTTTGAATAAGTACCAAATATGTGCCAGGCACGAAGGACACTAGAATAAAAACAACACAGCCCTGAATTCAAAGAACTTTTAGCCAGGTAGAAGAAAAGATTTACTTAAACAAATCATCACATCACAATAAAATAATTGTTCTAGTGGAGATAAATTTGTAAAGTATGATAGATATAGACAAAACACCCCTGACAGTTAAAGATGATCTAACAGCTGACTTGAGGTTGGACTTTAATCCATAGTAAGTATGACATCTTAGGTGATTTGACATATTACCTGTCTTAGTCTACTACTATAACAAAAATATCATAACTGGATGGCTCATAAACAACATGAATTTACTTCCCACAATTCTGGAAGCTGAGAAGTCCACGATCAAGATGTCTAATGAGGGCCCACTTCCTGGTTCCCTGTCTTCTCTCTGTGTTCTCACAGGGTGGAGGGAGTAAGGGAGATACTTGGGATAATCTTTATTATGGCAATAATCCCATTTATGAGGTCATAAACATTCAGCCTAGAGCATTCCATCCACAACCCCTCAAAATTCATGTATTTCTCATGCATGAAATAAATTCATTTCATCCCAACATCCCCCAAAGTTTTAACTCATTCTAGCATCAACTCAAAACTCTAAACTCTGACATCTTATGTAAATAGCACCTAAGCAGATTTGGGTGGGATGCAAGACATGGCTCATCCTGAGGCCAATTCTCATGAATGGATTTATGGCAAAATTATGGGAGTGGGTTTGTTATTGCAGGAATGGGTTCCTATTAAAAGGCCAAGTTGGCCCCCTTTTGCTCTCTCTTGTCCTCTCTGTGCCCTTTGACCATAAATGATGTGACAAGAAGGCCCTCTCCAGATGCCAGCCCCTTGATTGTGGACTTCCCAGCCTCTAGAACCATAAGCCAAAGCATTTATGTTTATTATAAATTACCCAGTCTGTGATATATGGTTTATAGGAGTACAAAAAGGACTAAGACACTTCTCTCGAGAGATAACAGAGGACTTGCTTGACCCTTCTGCCACATGAGAATACAGTGAGAAGATGGCTGTCTATGAACCAGGAAGTAGGCCCTCACCAGACATCAAATCTGCCAGTATCTTGATCTTGGACTTCACAATCTCCAGAACTGGGATAAAAAAATCTGTTACTTATAAACCACCCAGTGTGTGGTATTTCTAAAATAGCAACCAAAGTGATCCAAGACAGATATTAGTACCAGGAGTGCAGTTCTTCTGTAACAAATATCTAACAATGAGGAGGCAAGAAGATGGTGAGTTTGTGGCCCCTGGGCTACAGCATGAGTTTTAGGCCAGCCTGGGCTACATACTCTATCTCAAAAACAAACAAACAAAAATAAAAAATGCAATCATGAGAAGTCTCTGAAGGAAAAGAGAAAGCAGGCTGCTTAGGGACCTTAGGGCTTGAGAAAGGACATGGCAGTAAGTGTCCTTATTGCTGCCCATATATTCTGAACAGAATGCTGTAGAAACCTCCAACCAGAAACTGCCAACAGGGGCAAACAAAAAAAATTTTCCACAGAAAACCTATTCCCCCTTGCTAAAAGATCCAGAAAAAAGTAAGGTACAGCAGAAAACCTTTTTTTTTTTTTTTTTGGTGGAACTGGTGTTTGAATTCAGGGCTTTGTGCTTATAAAGCAGGTACTCTGTTGCTTGAGCATACTTCCTGTTCATTTAGCTCTGGCTATTTTGGGGTGGGTTTACTGGGTCTGGCCTAGAATCTTGATCCTCCTCATTTCAGCCTCCCAACTAGCTAATTACAGGTGTGAGCCAGCAGTGCGCAGCAAAGAAAACCTTTCAGGCAATACAATTCCCTGGTCTAGCTAAACACCAATGAAAAAAACACACTCCTTTTCTCACCCCTCATGGTATCAGTGGGTCCAAGCAGGAAGTTGATTTGTCTCAATACCCCACCCCACCCCTAGAAAGAAGGTGGTCCACTCTGATTTCCTCATTAGGTATTCATGGGACCAAGCAAGCAGCCAATCTTCCACCTCTACCCGGAGGAACACACAGTACTCTGATGCCTCTGCCGGCATAGTGCTAGCAAGACTAAGCTGGGAATTGATATTTCACTACTTACCAAGCAAAAGCTTGTTTCCTCTACCAGAATAGTGTCAATGAAGTCCAGTGGCCAGCTAAACCCCTAAGCCCACCCAATAGTAATGAGAATTGCTGAGTTGTGCAATGTGGTCCTAGTTACCACTAGACTTCACAGCCCCCCATCACCCCCACATCATCCAATAGATTGCTGAGCTTGTAACACACATCCTTTGCATCAATGAGCCAAAACTCAATGTTGAGAGACAGGCTCTATGGCACTCTGCTTCTCTCCCTCCACTCTCTGGTATTAGGACTCCAGTGGAACAATAGACTTTCACCTACATCTGGAGCCAAGAGGTAGTGTGAGAAACTACACCACTTTCTCCGGGAAGGAGTCAGCAGGCCCGAGGGGGAACTCAGCTTTCATTTCGCCTGCCTGTAACCAGGAAGTGTGAGTCAGTGCTTTGCTTTTGCTGGTGTGTCGTCAGGGGCCCCAGCAAGCAGCTAGACATGCACACCTTTAAGCTGGCCCCTATGCTATACTTCAAAAGAATGACTGTCTGCTAAAAAAAAATCTATCTATCTATCTATATACGCATATATATAACATGGAAGCAGAGCCTCAAAATATCCAAAATGTCCAGAATACAATTGAAAATTATTTATACCAAGAACCAAGAAAATTGCAACATGAATGAGAAAAGACAATTGACAGAACCAACACCAAGATGAACCAGATGTTGAAATTATGTGACAATGATTTTAAGCAGCCTTCATAAAAATGCTTCATCGAGTAATTATAAATTCATTAGAAACAAATGAAAAAAATTCTCAACAGAGAAATTGAAGTTACAAAAAGACCAAACAAATTATAGACCTGAAAAAAAAATCCCTCCTCTAAAATTTCACTTAGGCTTAATACTAAAGTAGAGATGACAGAAGATAGACGAAGAGAAATTGAGAAAATTAAGTAGAATTTACACAATCTAAGACACAGAGAGAAAACAGACTGAAAAGAAAATAAGCTGAGTATGGTGGTACATATAGTACTTGATAGTCTGAAGCAGGGCGTCATAAGTTTGAGGCCAGCCTGGGTTGCATAATAAATTCAAGAAGCTAAGGAAAGCCCAAGTGGAATAAACTCAAATCCACAACAAAGCACATCATCATTAAGCTTCTGAAAACTAAATACAAAAAAAAAATCTTGAATCAGAGAGAAATAATACATTTCCACATTGGAGAAAATCAACTTTAATGACAGTGCTTTCCTCATCTAAAATCATGGAGACCAAGGTTTTTCAAGTACTGAAGAAAAGTCTGTCACCTGTTAATTCTATACCTAGCAAAATTATCCTAGTGAATGAAGGGAAAATAAAGGCATTCTCAAGGAAATCTAAGATAATTTATTAGGAACAATCATACTATTAAAGAATAGCTAAAAGAAGGTCTCAAATCAAAAGAAAATGAAAACAGGAGGCTTAGAATTTGAGAAAGACAAGAATATAAGAGTATTATTATTTTAAAATAATATGAGATATTTGAAAGACTGTAAAGCATCTGATGTGATGTATGATGTCTTCAGAAGAAATACTTAAAAAGTGGTGATGCTGAAGAGTCTAGATAGAATATTAATCAACACAGATCACATCCTGAACCATAAAACAAAATGCAAAAACTTAGAATAGTTAAAACAATACAAAGTATGTTCCTTGAGCATACTAGATTGTAAGGGGCTCAGGAGGTTTGGAGGCTGATCAAGAAAAGCAATACGACTATGAGATGATAGTAGTACATACAAGATTTATTTGGCTGATTCTTCAACAGGTTTGCATGCAGAGGAGTCCTTTCCAGGTAAGACAATCCAGAGGTTATAGCACAGAGTGAATAACAAGCTATCTACTCAACCCAAATGAAGCAGACAACCTGAGTAGTTTATCAACAGACTAAAGGAGTAAAATCATCTGAAAATATAAATTGACTCAAGAAAAAAAGCGTTTTCACAAAATTCAACACTCAATCATGATGTAAAAACTCTCAACAAACTAGTAATAAAAGGTAACTTTCTCAACTTGATAAAGAGCATATAAAAAACTCACAGCTTATGTTATATTTATTGGTGAAAGACAATGCTTACTCTCAAAAAAATTACGAACAGTCTCATGGCTCCTTTCCAATGTAATGTTGGAAGTTTTGGCCATTGAAATGTGGCAGCAAAAGGAAATAAAAGATAGATTAGAATGGAAAAAATAAAACTGTCTCAGTCATTTTCAGATGACAACTGTATATGTAGAAATTATCAAGGAGCCTGCAAAACAAAAACAACACTAAACTAATATGTGAAGTCAGCTTAATTAATAGATACAAATTCAACATGCAGAAATCTTTAGTTCAAGGTGAAATCTTTAGTTAAAGATGAAAGATTTACACAATCTGAAGAAAAAACCAGAGTATAGAAATCAATAGCATCAGATCAAAGAACATCTGGAAACAAAAATTTTAAACACAGTAACATTTATAATTACAAAGAAGATTAAATATTTACAAATCTAACAAAGCACTTATAAAATCTATGCGGTAATAATTACAAATGATGGTGAAATAAGTCAAAAACCTAAATACATGTAAACACATACTATGTTCTTGAATTGGAAGTTCAACATAGTAAACATTTCAATTCTCCCCAAGTTGATATGTAGATTTAATTCAAATTCTGTCTAAATTGTAGGCAGAGACAAGATCATCACAAAATGAGAATAGAAAGGTACAGATCCTAGAATAGCTTAAATTTTAAAAGAATAAAGTCATGGTGATCACTTTACTTGATATTAAGTAATTAAGAGTCAAGAATTGAAGAAGAAATAGACACAAAATAAGTCAATGGAACAGAATAAATATCTCAGAAATACACCCTGAAATCATGTCTAACTTCTTTTTGACAGTGGTGCAAGAAAATAATTCAATGAAAGAAAGATAACCTTTTCCACAACTGTTTCTGGAACAACTGGAGTCCATGGACAAAAGTTAAAACAAACCATGGTCTCAATCTCCTATCTAAAATTTAAAACATAATGAACTAAAAGCTGGTGAAATATGAGGAAATTTCTGGTGGAAATTTAAAATCTTAGAGCCACTCTTGAAAATAGTTGGGCAGATTCTTTTTTTTTTTTCCTTTTATTATTCATATGTGCATACAAGGCTTGGTTCATTTCTCCCCCCTGCCCCCACCCCCTCCCTTACCACCCACTCCGCCCCCTACCTCTCCCCCAACTCAATACCCAGCAGAAACTATTTTGCCCTTATTTCTAATTTTGTTGTAGAGAGAGTATAAGCAATAATAGGAAGGAACAAGGGTTTTTGCTGGTTGAGATAAGGATAGCTATACAGGGCATTGACTCACATTGATTTCCTGTGCTTGGGTGTTACCTTCTAGGTTAATTCTTTTTGATCTAACCTTTTCTCTAGTACCTGTTCCCCTTTTCCTATTGGCCTCAGTTGCTTTAAGGTATCTGCTTTAGTTTCTCTGCGTTAAGGGCAACAAATGCTAGCTAGTTTTTTAGGTGTCTTACCTATTCTCTCCCCTCCCTTGTGTGCTCTCGCTTTTATCATGTGCTCAAAGTCCAATCTACTTGTTGTGTTTGCCCTTGATTTAATGTCCACATATGAGGGAGAACATACGATTTTTGGTCTTTTGGGCCAGGCTAACCTCACTCAGAATGATGTTCTCCAATTCCATCCATTTACCAGCGAATGATAACATTTCGTTCTTCTTCATGGCTGCATAAAATTCCATTGTGTATAGATACCACATTTTCTTAATCCATTCGTCAGTGCTGGGGCATCTTGGCTGTTTCCATAACTTGGCTATTGTGAATAGTGCCGCAATAAACATGGGTGTGCAGGTGCCTCTGGAGTAACAGTCTTTTGGGTATATCCCCAAGAGTGGTATTGCTGGATCAAATGGTTGATCGATGTCCAGCTTTTTTTTTTTTTTTTCGTTTATTATTCATATGTGCATACAAGGCTTGGTTCATTTCTCCCCCCTGCCCCCACCCCCTCCCTTACCACCCACTCCACCCCCTCCCGCTCCCCCCCCTCAATACCCAGCAGAAACTATTTTCCCCTTATCTCCAATTTTGTTGTAGAGACAGTATAAGCATTAATAGGAAGGAACAAGGGGTTTTGCTGGTTGAGATAAGGATAGCTATACAGGGCATTGACTCACATTGATTTCCTGTGCGTGGGTGTTACCTTCTAGGTTAATTCTTTTTGATCTAACCTTTTCTCTAGTACCTGTTCCCCTTTTCCTATTGGCCTCAGTTGCTTTTAAGGTATCTGCTTTAGTTTCTCTGCATTAAGGGCAACAAATGCTAGCTAGTTTTTTAGGTGTCTTACCTATCCTCACCCCTCCCTTGTGTGCTCTCGCGTTTATCATGTGCTCATAGTCCAATCTACTTGTTGTGTTTGCCCTTGATCTAATGTCCACATATGAGGGAGAACATACGATTTTTGGTCTTTTGGGCCAGGCTAACCTCACTCAGAATGATGTTCTCCAGTTCCATCCATTTACCAGCGAATGATAACATTTCGTTCTTCTTCATGGCTGCATAGAATTCCATTGTGTATAGATACCACATTTTCTTAATCCATTCGTCTGTGCTGGGGCATCTTGGCTGTTTCCATAACTTGGCTATTGTGAATAGTGCCGCAATAAACATGGATGTGCAGGTGCCTCTGGAGTAACAGTCTTTTGGGTATATCCCCAAGAGTGGTATTACTGGATCAAATGGTAGATCGATGTCCAGCTTTTTAAGTAGCCTCCAAATTTTTTTCCAGAGTGGTTGTACTAGTTTACATTCCCACCAACAGTGTAAGAGGGTTCCTTTTTCCCCACATCCTCGCCAACACCTGTTGTTGGCGGTGTTGCTGATGATGGCTATTCTAACAGGGGTGAGGTGGAATCTTAGCGTGGTTTTAATTTGCATTTCCTTTATTGCTAGAGATGGTGAGCATTTTTTCATGTGTTTTCTGGCCATTTGAATTTCTTCTTTTGAGAAAGTTCTGTTTAGTTCACCTGCCCATTTCTTTATTGGTTCATTAGTTTTGGGAGAATTTAGTTTTTTAAGTTCCCTGTATATTCTGGTTATCAGTCCTTTGTCTGATGTATAATTGGCAAATATTTTCTCCCACTCTGTGGGTGTTCTCTTCAGTTTAGAGACCATTTCTTTTGATGAACAGAAGCTTTTTAGTTTTATGAGGTCCCATTTATCTATGCTATCTCTTAGTTGCTGTGCTGCTGGGGTTTCATTGAGAATGTTCTTACCTATACCTACTAACTCCAGAGTATTTCCTACTCTTTCCTGTATCAACTTTAGAGTTTGTGGTCTGATATTAAGATCCTTGATCCATTTTGAGTTAATCTTGGTATAGGGTGATATACATGGATCTAGTTTCAGTTTTTTGCAGACTGCTAACCAGTTTTCCCAGCAGTTTTTGTTGAAGAGGCTGCTATTTCTCCATCATATATTTTTAGCTCCTTTGTCAAAGATAAGTTGCTTATAGTTGTGTGGCTTCATATCTGGGTCCTCTATTCTGTTCCACTGGTCTTCATGTCTGTTTTTGTGAGTTGGGCAGATTCTTAAAAAATTATATACACTCCTGCCTGTAATTGAATTCTTGGACATTTATTCCAGAGAAATTAAGATTTATATGTCACAAAACACCTGTGTGCAGATGTTCATAGCAGCCTTACTTATTAACATCCCCAAATTGGAAACAATCCAGATGTCTATCAACTATATAGTGTGGTATATCTGAAGCATGGAATAAATTCATCAATAAAAAAATAAATTATTATTATTATTATATGCAGTGACCTTACTGGATTTGGGAGGAATTATGCTGACTTAAGGAAAAGACAATACTCAACTATTATACACTGCATGGTTTCATTTACATGACTTTTTTTTTTTTTTTGCAGTGCTGGGGATCAAATCTAAGACCTTGGGTATGCTAAACAAGTGAAGTACTTTACCACTGAGCTATATCCCCAACCCTTGGCTTTTTGAGACAAGGTCTTGTTGTGTAGCTCAGAATGGCTTCCAGCTTCATAATGTTCTTGGAATGACAAAATTACTAATGGAGAACAGAATAGTGGTTTCTAGGCATCATATAAAGTATGAAGGCAGAAAGGAAATAAATGTGACTAAAGATATTGGGGATCCATATGGAAGTGTGCATCTGAGCAATATAATGTCAATATCCTGGTTGTGAAATTGTACTAAGGTTCTGTAAGATGTTAGTATTGAGAGAATCTACATAAAGGGTACACAGGCTGTTTTATTTCTTGCAACATGATACAAATTTACCGTTAGCTGAAGGAGTTTTAATTTTTAAAAAGAAAGTTAGGCCAGGTATAGTGGCTGACACCTGTAATCTTAGCTACTTGGGATGTGAACATTGGGAGAATAGTGATTTGAGGCCAGACCCAGCAAAAAGTTAGCAAGACTTCATTTCAACCATCAAACTTGGTGCACTGGTGAGCCTGCCATCCCAACTACGCAGGAAGCATAAACAGGAGGATTGAGGTTCAGACTGGCCTGGCCATAAAAGTGAAACTCTACTCAAAAAATAACTGAAACAAAAAGGGCTGAGGGTGTGCTAGTGTGGTAGAACAGCTGCCTAACAGGCATGAGGCCGTGAGTTTAAAACCCAGTACTGACAAAAAAAGTTTGATTTTTTTTTTTTTTTAAGAAAAAGAGAACTTACCTTCAATATTTTTTCTGAAGGATTAAGGTAGACAGATCTATACACAAAATATAAAACTAAATTAAATCGAGTAAGATAAATTAAGTTGGTGGGCCATAAAACAAATTACATACAATGAACAGACTTAGAAGGTTATAAGAATCTATCACCCAGGGCAACAGACTTATAAATTGAAGACATTTCAGAGTTCTAAAAAAAATTCCTTAAAGTCTAAGCTTCACAAACAAGTTGCAAAATCTTCAGAGTTCTATGGAAAAATAAACTTTGGAGTTGTTTGAAGTTAAAAGAAGAGTTTTCTTTATGAACAACGGTATACAGTGTGTTAAAGAATGGTGTGTTTTGAAACAAACATCTGGAGTACTAATCTGAATTGGAAAGGACTGATAACATCTCTTTCAACTCATAGCTGACTCAGGTGACAGTCTTTCAATAGTACCTTCACATTTTTAGAACCCCTTCTAACTGACTTAATTAGCTCTCATTTAACCCCTGACAGCAACTGGACTTTAAATCATTCCCCCAAAGGTCAGGATATGAGAAAGGTAAGCAGGGATGGGGGAATTAATTTACCTGCCAAAGAAAGGTAGTATTTGGTGGTGATTAGGGAAATATTATAATATAGTAAAAGAGCTTGGATTTTACAGGTAGAAATACCTAGATTCAAATCTAGTTTCTTCCATTTCCATGGTCATATAGCTTTGGGCAATTTTTGTCTGAGTTTTAGTTTCAGTCTGAGTTTCAGATACTAAATATCCTATCACCTGTTTCAAAGAATTTTAAAGGTCTTGGAACATAATAGGCACTTACAACTGGTTAAGTGTTACCTTTATTCACCTATACAAGTATACATTACAGGATGAGTATGAGAAGCAGACATGTTAGATTAAAAACTATGAGCGTGTTTGATTTTGATCGACACTGCTAGATCCCTTAAAGCAGATGTGCTAATTTTCATTTATACTCAAAATGTCGGAAAATATTTGTTATCCCACACCAACATTTTAGTTTTTGTTAATTTGATGCAAAAATACTATTCTGCTGATATTTTAATTTGCATTTTCTTGATTGTTAATGAGAGTGAACAGTTTTCATGTGTATCTTATCCATTTGCATTTCTTTGATTTGGCTGTTTATAAACTGCCATTTTACGAATTGGGCTGATTGTTTTGCTTGTTTGTATATGAAAATATTTTACGTATGCTAAGTAATAATACTTTGTTACCTATGCTGTTTATATTTATGGGTTTAAGTTCTTTGGGGTCATATACATTTTAAAAGTTTATGTGGTCTGTCTGAGCAAAAACGTAACACCCTGCCTGAAAAAAAATCAAAGAAATAGAAAGTGGAAAGGCAGTTGCCAAGGGCTGGGGCAATTCATGCTTAACAGGTTTAGAATTTCCATTTTGCAAGATGAAACATTCCGGAGATCCATTATTCCATTGTGTGTGAATGTACTTAACAATATTGAATGTGCACTTAAAAATGGCTAAAGGTTGAATGCAATGGCTCATATCTGTAACCCCAGCTATTCCGGAGGCAGTCATGGTTTAAGGTCATCCTGGGCAAAAAATTAACAAGACCTCTTCTCAAAAATAGGCTGGGCATGGTTTGCGTCTGTAATCACAGCCACGAGAGGCATAAGTAGGAGGATAGCAGTCTGAGGCCAACTTTGGGGAAAACCTCGAGACCCTGTCTGAAAAAATAAAGCAAAAAGGGCTGAGGATGTGACTCAAGTGGTAGAGTACCTGCTTAGCAAGCACAAGACCCTGAGTTCAAATTCCACTACCTCCCAAAATTGGTTAACATCATAAATTTAATACTACAAGCTTTTTATCGCAATAAAAAGAAAGCAAAAAAAAAAAAAACCCTTGATTTTAGGAAATGCAAGCTCATTGTCCATCTGTGACTGATTAAAGTTTGAACTTCAACATTATATTATTTTTGGATCAACTGATACTAACTTAAATAATTAACTGACGTTAAAGTCAAGTGCAGTTTCTTACACATATGCCTAACATTGGTGCCTTTCTGATGTTTTTATTGCATACAGTTCTCCCAATTCATGTCCTTTTACTTTTTTGTAGTACCAGGGCTTGAACTCAGGGCCTACACTTTGAGCCTCTTCACCAGTCCTTCTTGTGTTGGGTATTTTCAAGATAGGGTCTTGTGAACTATTTGCCCGGGCTGACTTCGATCCTCCTGATCTCTGCCTCCTGAGTAGCTAGGATTACCGGTGCCCAGCTGTCTTTTTACTTTTTGAAGCAAGATAATAAATACATGTGGGTCAGCCATATACATTTCTTTTTAAACTTATAATTTCTATAATTTGCAAACAAGAATCATTTTTTTCTTTGAGATAGTCTCACTATGTAGCCCAGGCTGACCTCTAGCTCGAGATCCTCCTGACTCAATCTCCCAGGTACTAGAATTCAGGCATGTGCCACCACATCTTGACTACATAGACCACCTTATCTCACTGCTGTTGAAATTCAGCCTTTACCATATGCTAATTTGACATTCTAATTATCATATGCCAATTCCCTTATTTATATGAGCTATTTCAGTACTCTGTATTATGTTCCATTAATATAACTTTTTAAAAGAAAAAATATATAATTTTGAATGTTTCTACTACATTACTATGCAATTTTAATTACTATAGCTTTAAATTTATTTAATATTGGTGGGGAACATATGCCTACTTTTTCATCATTTTCTTGGTAATTCTTATAGATTGCTTCTTACTGATGAAGTATTAGAGTCATCTTGGCAACTTCTATAACTCTAAGATTTTAATTGGGATTTCACTGCATTATATTAGTTTGGAGTGACTTGATACAAAATTTTCATCCAGGATAATTTAAAGTCCTGTATTTTCTGTATTAATCCTTTACAGTTTTCCTCTTTTAGGTCATGCTCACTTTTTATTTTTCTAATTCTTATTTATCGGATAGTTTCTGAAATAAAAAATCACAATTTCTATTTAGTTAATATATGTGTATAGTGTTGTACAATACTGTGTATATTATTTGTATATTCACCTTATTTTGATCCCCTTGGCTAAACTCTTCTATTTTTAAAATTAATTCTCTTGAAATTTTGTTATGGATAAGTGACCGTCTCTATTATGGTTGGATATAAAATGCCCGAAAGGCTCATGTGTTGAAGCTTGGCCTCCAGCTATTTCACTATTGTGAGGTGATTGGATCATGAGGGTGCCAACCTCATCAATGGATTAAATAGTTGATGAATTCATAGCTGAGTGGGCTATTAAAAGGTGCAGCCTGGTTGGAGAAAGTCTATCAGTTGGACAAGTCTTTGAAGGGTATATCTTGTCCTTCTCTGTCCCTCTCCCTCTGTCCCCCTCCTACCCCATCTCTCTGCTCTACTATGTCCTCTGTGTCATGATGCTGTGCCTCACCAGGCCCACAGTATGGACTGAAACCTCTGGAACTGTGAGTCAAAGTACATCTTTACTCCTTTAAACTTTCTCTAAAATATTTGTCACATCAGTGAAGTCTAACACAGTGGCCATTAAGCATAGTTGTTCCCAGACTTCTAATATTCCTATCTCTTGTTTTCTTTTTTCCAATGTTGGCTAAAACTGCTTGTGCAATATTGAATAGCAGCAGTAAGGAAAGGTGTTTTTGTCTTGCTCCAGATTCAGCTTTAAGTGCAAAGCATGACGTAGAAGATTTATTTTAAAATCAGGAACAGGTGATTTTTGTGAAATGCTGATCCCTGTGGACCATTAATAGATTTTCTTTTCTTTTCTTTTGGTGGTACTGGGGTTTGAACTTGGGGCCTCATGCTTGCTAGGCAGGTACTCTACTACTTGAGCCACTCTGCCAGTAATAGATTTTCTAATGCTGAACGATCTTTGCATTCCTATATAACTTCTGCTGAGTTATACTAAATAGGATTTGCTATAATTAATTTAAGAATTTTTATATATGCTCATAATGCATTTGACCTATAAATTTGGTATACTTTACCTGCAAATGTTGGTTTGGTGGTTTTTATAAATAGATTATTGATTATTGCTTAAAATAAAATTTTTATTTTGAAATAATTATAGATTTACATAGAAGTTGCAAAGATATTGCAAAGAGTTCATGGATATTCCTTATCTACTTCCCCTATTGTTAACATTTAACATTACCTTGGTACATTTGCCAAAACAAACAAACAAAACTAATACTAGTATATTCCTGTCAACTAAACTCTATATTTGAATTTTACCAGTTTTCCCATTAACATTGTCTTTTTATTCCAAGATGCAATATAGAGCAACACATTATATTTAGTTGTCATGTCTTCCCACTCTCCTCCACTCTTTGATGGGTCCTCTGATTTTCCTTGTTTCGTTTTTGCTGTAATTTTTAATTACCTTAGGGCTGGGATGTGTCTCTCCAGTGAGTGCTTGCCTTACATGTGCGAGGCATGGTGCTTGATCCCCAGCACTGCAAAATGAATGAATGAATGACAGTAAAATGACCTCAACCATCTTGATGAGTACTAGCCAAAAATGCTCTGGAATGTCCCTTACCCTGCCTCTGTATGAGGTTTTTCTCATGAAAAGAATACAATAGAGGTGAAGTGGCTTTCTCAGCACATTGTTATTATTTTTCTTTCACTACTCTATTTTTTGGAAGCAAGTTACTAACTGTAGCCCACCCCCAACTGTGTGCATGTGTGTGTATGGGAGGAATAAACTACTCCTTAGATGGAGGGATATCTACATACATTTATTGGGAGTCTTTTTTTGTGGGCCTGGGATTTGAACTCAGGGCTTCATGCTTGCAAAGCAGGAGCTCTACTGCTTGAGGCACACCTCCATCCCATTTTGCTGTGGTTATTTTGGAGATGGGCTCTTGGGAACTGTTTACCTGGGCTGGTCTTGAACCACTGTCCTCCCAATCTCAGCCTCTCAAGTAGCTAAGGTTACAGAAGTGAGCCACCAGTGCTTGCTTTGGAATTCTTCCATAAGGAAGATTTATCTCTTAATTTATTTACATCATTAATTTTATATTTTGGGGTATAATCTAATATAGTGTTATTTATTTTGTTATTCAAATGAGTCCAGCTGTGATCATTGGGAACTTTTTTGGTTGTGTCCTGCCTCTCTTTGACATAATCCCATCCTTTATTTCTTAAGTACATTCCTACTTTTTGGTACCACAAGATGTTCCAGGCTTATCTTGTATTTTTCCTTTCCCAGTCCTAGAATTAACTTTTCCTCCAAGGACTCTGTGTATTTTACCAGAGAATATTCAGAAAACAAGGTCTACACGCTTGATGTATGTTGTAATACTGGGTCTAGGCACTCTCAGCAGCTCGTTAAATAATATATGTATGCAGTGATCTGAATGTTTGTGTCCTCTCAAAATTCACATAGGTGCAGTGGTATGTATCTATAGTCCCTGCTACTTAGGAGGCTGATGTTCAAGAATTTGAGGCCAGTCTGGGTAACATAGTAAGACCCTGTCTCAAAAAAAAGAAAAAGAAAAAGAAAAAAAAAATCTTATGTTGAAATCTAATCACACAATATGATAGTATTAGTAAATGAAGGCTTTGGGAGATGTTTAGGTCTTGAGGTCTGTACCCTCATGTATAGGATCAGTGCCCTTATAAAAACAATCCCAAAGAAGTGCCATACTCTTTCTTCTCTATGAGGACACAGCTAGATGAAACCATCTACGACCCAGGAAGCAGGCTCTCACTAGACAGTGGATGTGCTGGCACCTTGATCTTGGACTTCCCAGCCTCCAGAACTGAGAGAAATTAATTTCTGTTGTTTATGAGCCACCTGATTTTTGATATTTTGTTGTAGCGACCCATGTGGACTAAGACATTTATATATGCAAGCCAATGTATTTCTGTGTATACATATGTGTGTAGATACATATATTACTAAATATGTTTATATTGATATCCCTGACTCTATTCCAGTATGACAAAGTTCATTCCAGCCTTCCTTTCTTGTGTATCTTGCTTTTCTATCTGGAAAGAAACTTCTCTTTCCAACAGTGAGAAACCTGACTCTCATCATTCAATATACACCATTCATTTACTTATCTGTTCATCCCCAATAGTCATACAAAACAGCTTTGGCATTGCTAACTTGTACTATTCCCATGAGGGACAGATTTAACAACTAGAATACAGTGTTTTATCTAGTTCATTTTATCTTTATCTTTATAGTTTCCAATTAAAATGTCATTTTCCAAAATTACTAAAGTCAGTTCTTTTTTCTGCTATCCCCTTCAGTATGATTATTTGTTACATAGGGTCATTTGTCATACTCTGCATCACTTCTCTCTTTTTTTTATTTGGAGGGGGTCAAGACAGGGTCTTACTATGTAGCCTAAACTGGCCACCTCAAACTCATGATCCCTCCTGCCTCTGACATTCTCCTGCATGCTGATATTATAGGCATGTGCCACCATGCCTAGTCATGCATTACTTCTTGATCCTCCTACATTCTCTTTTTTATTGTTTTGATTTTAATTTTCATACATTAATATTTACTTGTGATGTACACCTCAATGTTCTTTGATAAACGCATTATCATATGTTTTAATTACTTTTAAAATCTTTTAAATTATTACAAGAAATATTAATGAGAAATGTTAGCATTTTCTCATTCCATTTGCAAAAATACTTCCTTGTATGTCACCAGCATTTTTCCAGACTGCTTAATATGGTCAACTAGCCATATCCTTTTACATCTCAGTTTTTCACTTAATATCACATTGCTTATATGTATCTACTTCATTACTTTAAATGGATAAAATGTTTTTTTTAATAATAGTAATAGCCATTAATTTTATCACAAGATACTGTATTAGTATTCATACATTAGCTAGCTTAAGCCTCATAACAATGCTATGAGGTAGACATGATTACTACATCCATTTTATATGTGGGAAAATTAAAACAAAGGGGCTAAATGTTAAGGACACCTAGAAATTAGGTGGCAGGCCTGGGTTTTGAACATAGGTAGACTAGACTGGAATCTGTGTTAACCACTAGACTCCATGTTTTTATTGTGAGACTATACAACAATTATTTAGTCAATGCCCTAAGAAGAGGCTCTTTAGCTGGATTAAATGGTTCACACCTGTAATCCTAGCTACTTTGGATGCAGAGATTGGGAGGATCAGGATTCAAGGACAGTCTGGGCCAAAAGTTTGCAAGACCCTATCCCAACCAACCAGGCCTGGTGGTGCAAGCCTGTCACTTCAGATATGCAGGAAGATAAATGGAAAATCATGGCTCAGGCATAAATGTGAGAGCCTATTAAAAAAATACCTAAAGCAAAAAGAGCTGGTGGCATGGCTCAAGTGGTAGAATGCCTGCCTAGCAAGCACAAAGCCCTGAGTTCAAATCTTAGCACTGCCCCCAAAAAGAATGCTGCTATTGGTTTTTAAAACTTTTTACTTCTCAAAAATATAAGCTTCACCTATACAGTCTAAAAATTCAGTCTGCACAGGGGGAAAAGCCACCCTTCTCTATCACTACCACTTCATCATTCTCAATTCCTAAAGACAGTTACTTTTAACAGCTTGATTTCTAGTTCTAGTAAGTTCCGGTACAATTTTAAATTATCTATCTGAAATTATTTGCTTTATCAACTTCAGACACAATGTGTTGATATCACATTCTGAAAGATAAGTAATTTATAGCAATTATAATACTTCAAACTTTCCTTCTACAACTTTTCTTCTTGGTTTTATTAAACATATGTTATTTTTCTAATGAATATCACAAGACTTTTTAGTAGCATGTTTAAAATATTTATTGGTGATTAAACTAACAATATTGGACAATGCCTATGGATTGCCTATCATGAGTGTTAAAAAAGGTTTTTGAAGATGTATTTTATTGCCAAATGTGGTAGTGCGTCCCTATAATCCCAGCAGGTGGGAGTCTGAGGCAGGAGGATAGTGAGTTTGATGCCAACCTGGGCTATATAGCAAGTTCAAAGCCAGTCTGAGCTAATAGTGAGACATGTTCTCAAAATATGAAAAGAAAGTGTTTTATTTTTCTGGTGTTTGCATCTACTAATTTTTTAGGAATTCATATATTTTCTTTGTCAAGATTTGTAATATATTTACAATTATACTTACATTCTATTATGTTATTAAAGTTAAATATTTTATGCTTTTTATCAGTTTGAGTGTACTTTAAATCCAAGAAAACTTTATATATGGTATTTAGGATGATTTTGATATTAATCTTAGGCCCATACAATGTAAATGTCACGCTTCTGCTTCTAGCTAAAATGTAGTAACAGAGACTTGATTTGCCTTTCTGCCTCGGGAGACAGAGATTGGATTTTGACAGGCAGAGGCAGAATTTTTGGAGTGCCAGAAGGAAGGAAACTATAAAGGCAAGAAATCTTCAGGCAACCATAAAGGATTTCCCCTACAGTCTTTGGCTGAGTACCGATCTGAGCAGGAAATTGCCAGGAGCAAAGGAAAGAGCCACTGGAAAGGATTACGTAGAAAATTATAGGAGCTCACATAAAGCTACAAGTAATTCATATTCCCATCAGCCAGGATGGAAAGACTCATAGCACATGTGATAGGAAGTAGAATCTTAGAAGGGAACCACCTTAAACAGGCCCCTCTAAAACTCCTTCAGGCCTTTTCTAGAACAGCACCCCAAATGAATATTAAAAGCAACACTCCAAAGAATGCAATTAATTTCAAGTAATTGGAAAATGTACCAGAGCAAAACCAAACAAAATTTTAAAGAACAAAACAAGTTTACCAACTACCACCATAAAATAAAAACTAACTACTACCCCCCAAAAAATACCAGGCATATAGAACAATAAAAAAGCTATGGATGTGGGAAAAATCAATCAGTAGAAACAGATGCAGAAAATGCAGAGATGATGGAAGAAACAGAAAAGGATGGTCAAGAACAAGTTACCGTGAGTGTGCTCTGTACATTCAAGAAAGCAGAAGAAGCATGATGAGGAGAAAAGGGAAAGTTGTAAGTAGACTAAATGGAGTTTTTTAGAGATGAAAAATGTATTTGAAATGAATAATCTTCAGGGGATTTACAACAGATGCATGGTCTGGGGGTGTAGTTCAAGCTAGCAGAAGGTAAGATGTGTGAACCTGAAGACACAACATCAGAAGCTATACAAATTGCACACAGAAGAGAGCTCTTAAACAGAGCATCAGCGAACCTGTGTGACAATCCAAGTGGTATGACATATGTGTAATTAAAGTCTCAGAGGAAGGGAAAAAGTATTTGAAGAAATAATGACCCAACATTTTTTTTAATTTGACAAAAACTATAAAGCCAGAGATCTGAGAATCTAAACCCATAGGGAATAAATCCATAAGGAAAACTATGCTAGTACATTGTTATTGCAGTACTGAGTGCCAATGATAAAGAGAAAACTTTAAAGAGTGTACAAAAAGGCACATTATTTACAAAGGAACAAGTATAAGAAAAATCGTAGACGTCACGTGAGAGAGTATGGAAGATAGAACACCATGTAGTAACATCTTTAAAGTGATGAAAGAAAAAAAGCTATTAACAAATTCTTTAACCAGCTAAAAAATGTTCCAAAATGAGGAAAGAATAAAGACCTTTTCAGCAAACAAAAACCGAGTGGATTGATTGTGAGCAGATGTGTGCCACAAGAAATATTAAAGGGAAGTGATACCAACAAAATTACCCATGAAGCCCTTAACCCCCCTGAGAAACACTGAAAATACAAGTAGATGCTTCTTGAACCAACTTTTCAAAACCTCTGGAAAATAAAAACAATAACCAAGCAAATGCCCAACTAAAAAGACCCTGCTTTAGATAGGGTGCTGGTGGCCCATGTCTGTAATTCTAGCTACTCAGGAAGCAGAGATCAGGAAGATCAGAGTTTAAAGCCAGGCTGGGAAAATAGTTCAGAAGACCCTATCTTGAAAATACCCAACACAAATCAAAAGGGCTTTGGAGGAGTGACTCAAATAGTAGAGCACGTGCTTAGCAAGCGCAAGGCCCTGAGTTCAAAACCCAGTACTGTTAAAAAAAAAAAAGACACCAATTTAGAACAGTAAGAAAGAGGAAGATAGGAAGATGGTTGATTAAAGACACACAGCACTTTTGTTTGTCTCCATGAGTCTGAAACACAATAAAAGTTGTGTGGTTGCAGAGAGAGGTGGGGTATTGTGGAAAGGCACTGGAGTACAACAGTAGATAATCAGTAAAACCCAGAAATATTAGACTGTAGAATTGTACCAGAAAGAGGCCTAACATTAAAAATACCTGGAGGCATGGTAGGGAAAGGGGAGCTATAAGCAAAAGAGAAGGAAAGGCTCAGCAAGCTCCATAAGCACAGAATTCAGCACCTTGAAAAAATACAGTTTAAGACAAGAGATCTGTGAACCACTCAGCAAGCTTGTGCTGGAGAAGGGCGTCTCCTCTATTTCCCAGCTTAGCCATAGGTGTCACAGTGGGGAGCCATTTTAAGAGTCATAGTGTCTGTCCTTACTGCTTGGCAGATTAGAGGGCCTGCATATTAATATCTCCAGTCCCAGTAGTCTCTCCTCTACTCACTAGCTCAGTGGTCAGCCACCCCAAGAGCCAGTGTGGGCCTAGAAAAGTGATTGTGACTTGACACAAGTTCATAGACACAAATCTATGTAGTAGAAAGCATGGTTGCTCTCCAGGGGGAAGCAAGGTCTACATTATGATAAGCACCTCATCCAAAAGCTGTCTGATGTCTGAGAAGAGGACCAAGACCAGCTGTGTGTGGATTTGTGCAGGGACCAGGACAGAGTCTGGCATGGCTATGGCTGAAGGTTGCCCTTTCACCCCTGCTCAGTGCAGATTAATTGATTCAGTCACCTCCACATTCAGAGGCTCAGAGACATTTGGAGGATCTACTACTACTGCTTGGGCATTTCCCATGCTCCCAGGTATACTGACAGAGTGCCTCTGGTACAAGGGGTCACCCATATGAGCAGTCCACAAATTTAGACAGCACCTCACGAATGGCTCTTACAGGCACTGGCATCCCTAGATCTCTACACAAAGCTACTTGGCATGAATATAGCCGTGCAGTGGTCATTGTCTTACTTCTTTCCTGAGGCAGAGCAGGAATCAGCCACCATTCTGTCCCATCTAGTTTGATCTGCTTGACTGGAATTATGAAGGAGAATGACACACTGTCCACCCTCACACATGGCAAATTCCAAACCCAGAAGCCTGGGAAAGAAATGTAAACCATCTCAATCTCCTTAGCAAGGAGGAATCTTTTAACTTTCTCATCCTTTTTTTGTTTATTTTTAGCAGTACTGGGATTTGAACTTGAGGCCTTGTGCTTGCTAGGTAGGCACTCTACCCCCAGCCTGTCCCTGCCCCCCTTTTTTGATGATTTTGTTTTGAACTTAAGTTTGTTTTCCTTCACTATTTTATCCTACACCTTTATCTCATACTCTTTTTCCTTCTTTCCTATCTTGATGCTTCTTTCTTTTTCCCTTTACCCTTTTTATTATTTTATTATTATTACTTTTACCTGTAATAATTTTTAAGTTAGTTTATCCTATTTTTTACCCTTTTCTTTCCTATTATTAGTGGGGGTGTGGTAGATGTTGTTACTAGTTTTTTTATATACCTGGTTTGTTTTTGTGTTCTTGCTGTTGTTGTTTGCTACCGGACACTACACACGAAGAAGACCTTCATTTAAAAGCAGAAGAGATATCCATTCTAACAGATGTACAAATAACAACATAGAAACATGAAAAGCAAGCAAAATAACCTCTCCAAAAGTTTATAATACTTCAATAATTGAATCCAGGGATATCAAAGAACATAAAACACTGGACAATGAATTCAAAGGTCTAATTTAAAAAATTATCAGTGACTTCAAATAAATAGCTGGATGAAATAAAGAAAATAATACAGGGTATGGAGAAGAAATTCAGCAAAGAGTAATTCTGGAAAAAAATGGGACTCTTGAAATAAAAAGCTCAATAGATCAAATTTAAAAACCCTTGAGGAAAAATCTCAGTAGAATCAGTGGAATGTTTCACCAGAGACCAGATCTAGTGGAAGAAAGAATATCAAGGTTTGAAAATAAGATCAATGAATTGTCATACTCAGTTGGTAATAAAGAAAAAAGAAAGAAAGAATGGCCACAACATTCAAGCAAAAGAAACTGCTGAAAATATACACACACATAGATTTAACACAACACTTTTTAGTTATCACTGGGTCATTGAAACTTAGAACTTCCTAGAATTAAATGAAAATGAAATCACAACTTACCAGAACTTCTGGGAAATAATAACAAGAACAAGAGCAAGGCAAACCCCAAATTAGTACAAGGAAAGAAATAATAAACATTAGAACTGGAATTAATGAAATGGAGACTAAAAGGACAATATAAAGAATCAATGAAACAAGGAGCTGGTTCTTTGAAAATAAAAACAAGATTGATAAACTCTTAGCCAAGCTAACCAAAATAAAGAGAAGACCAAAATTAATAAAATTAGAGAAAAAAAAAGGGGGATATTGCATCACTGAAATCCAGAGATTTCAGGGAATATTTTAAAAACTTATATTCCAGTACATTGGAAAATCTAGAAGAAATGGAGAATCTAAATACTGACCTAATAAAATTGAGCCAAGAGGGTATTAAAAACCTAAACAGATCTATAATGAGCAATGAAATTGAGGAAGTAATGAAGTCTCCAACAAAGAAAAGCCCAGGCCTGGATGGATTCATTGCTAAATTACACCAGACCTTTCAAGTGGACTAATACCAATGCTCCTCAAACTATTTCATAAAATAGAAGGTGAATGAAACTACAAAATCATTCTATGAAGCCAGTATTACCCTAATTCCAAAACCAGATAAGGATTAACAAGAAAATAAAATTACAAAGCAATTTCCTTGATGAATATAGATGTAATAATTGTCAATAAAATACTTGGAAACTGAAGTAAATAGCACATTGAAAAGACCATGCACCATGATTAAGTTGGTTTCATTCCAGGAATGCAAGGATGGTTCAACATATGCACATCATTGAACTTAATACAGCACATAAATAGACTCAAGGTCAAAAATCACATATGTCAATAGATGCAGAAAAGGCTTTGACAGAATTCAACATCCATTCATGATAAAAACACTGAAGAAACTAGGACTAGAAATATCATAACTCAATAAAGACTATGTATGACAAAATGAAAGTTGATATTAAAATGAATGGGGAAAAACTGAAAGCATTTTCTCTAAAATCAGGAACAAGACATGAGTGTCTACTTCACCACTCATTCAATATAGTGTTTGAAATCTATTTACAGCAATCAATCAAGAGAAAGAAATGAAATGGATACAAATAGGAAAGAAGAAATCAAATGATCCCATTTGGAGATGATATAATTCTATACTTAGAAGTCCCTAATAACTCCACAAGAAGACTTGGACCTGATAAACAAAGTCAGCAAAGTAACTGGGTACAAAATCAATATACAAAAAAAATACAGCTTTTCTATATATCAACAATGAACAGACTAAGAAATCAGGAAATCATTCCATTTATAATACTCTCTCCTCCCAAGAAATAAAATACCTAGGCATAAGCTTAACCAAATATGTCTAAAACCTCTATAATTAAAACTACAAAGCACCAAAGAAAGGTATAGTAGAAAATGGGATGACCTCCCATGTTCATGGATTGGCAGAATTAATATTGTTAAGATGGTTATATCACCAAAAACTACATACAGATCCAATGCAATCCTAGTAAAAATTCCAGTGATATTCTTCACAGAAAAAACAGTCCTAAAATTCATATGGAAGCACAAAAGACACCAAATAGCCAAAGCAATCCTGAACAAAAAGAGCAATGCTGGAAGTATCACAACACTCAATTTCAAATTATACTACAGAGCCATATTAAGAAAAATAGTATGGTATGGCACAAAAACAGACATGAAGACCAATGGAATAGAATAGAGAACCCGGAAATAAACCCACACAGCTATAACCATCTGATTTTCAATAAAAGTACCCAAAACATGATTTTAAAAAAAGACAGCGACATTTAGCAAATGTTGGTAGGAAAACTGGATATCCACCATGTTGAAAACTGAAACTATGTATTTCTCACCCTACACAAAAGCATATCCAAAATAGATCAAAGACTTTAAAGTAAGACCTCAAACTCTGAAACTACCCCAATAAAACACTTCAAGATAAAGGCAAAGCCAATTACTTGTAGAGAAAGACTCTAATAGCTCAAAAAATAATAGCAAGAATTGACAAATGGAATTGCATCAGATGAGAAAAGCATCTGCATAGCAAAGGAAACAACAGTGAAGAAACAGTCTACAGAATGGGAGAAAATCTTTGCTAGCTATCTATTTGACAGGATTAATATCCAGAATATATAAAGAACTCAAAAAATTAAACAACAAAAGCCCCTCAATAACCCAATCAATAAATGGACAAATGAACTGAATATACAAGTTTTTTTAAGTACAAGTCACCAATAAATAATGAAAACATGCTCAACATCTTTAGCCATCACGGAAATGCAAATCAAAACCACACTGAGATTTCATCTCTTTCTAGCCAGAATGACTATCATAAAGAAAACAAAATCAGGTTGAGCTTGGTGACTAGAACATGTAATCTTAGCTATTTAGGAGGTGGAGATTAGGAGGATAGTGGTTTAAGGCCAACCCTTGCAAAAAGTTCACAAGATCCCATCCCAACCAGTAGTTGGACGTGGTGGTAGACACCTGTCATTCTAGACACACAGGGAAAAATAAATAGAAGGATCATGGTTCAGGGCATCCAGAGCATACAGCAAAATCTTATCTCAAAAATAACCAACACAGAAAGGGATGGGAACATGGCCCAAGTGATAGAGAGCCTGCCCAGCAAGCCTGAGGTCTTGAGTTCAAACCTCAGTACCACCAAAAAGAAAAAGTGAAAACACAAAACAATAAATGCTAGTGGGGATAGGGGATGGGGGGGCGCTTATATACTGTTGGTTAGAATGCAAATTAGTACAGCCATCATAGAAATAAGTATGGAGATTCCTTAAAGACCTAAAAATAAGTTGGGCATGGTGATACATGTCTGTAGTCCAGGCAGGAGGGCTGTGCGTTGAGGTAAGCTTGGGCTACAGATACTCTGTTTCAAATAAACTAAACTAAAAACAGAACTAACATATGATCCTGATATACCACTACTGGGTATTTACCCAAAAGAATCAAATCAGCATACAATAAAGATAACTATACACCCATGTTTATTGCAGCGCTGTTCACAATAACCATGTTATAGAGTCAAAGTAGGTGCCCATCACTGGGTGAATGGATAAAGAAAATGTGGTGTATATACACAATGGAGTTTCATCCATCCATAAAGGGACTGAAAGTATGTTGTTTGCAGGAAAATGGATGGAACTGGAAATCATCATGTTAGCCAAAATAAGCCACACTCAGAAAGATAAATATTTCATGTTTTCTGTCATATGTGGAATCTAGCTTTTTTTTTTAAGACATGAAAGTGGAAGGGGGATTTTGGAAAGAGAAAGAGGACCAGTGGGGAGGCAGAGGGAGAACTAGAGAGGTAATGGAGTGTTGAATATGATCAAATATGTTAAACGCACAAAAATGTGATGAGACCCATTATTTTGTATAATTAATATATACTGATAAAAAATAAAACACTAGGAAAGTTTCATAGCATTTTTATTCACCCTTTCTCTACCTCCTCCAAGAAATAACAGTACTCTTGGTCTTGAAAAGTGGAAGTGCATTTCCCAGTTTCCTTCATGGAATTGTAGGGAACATAGCAGACCTTATTTGCAAATTATTATGTATGGGTACTCTAACTTGGATTAGGTGTACCAGAACGACTGACTTGCTTGTTTCTCACATAACTTGGAATGCAGGCAGGGAAAGCAGTAGACACTGTTCATAAAAGGTAGAACTTTTACAAATCAAAAAATAACTGATTAAGAGAAAAGTAACTGGACCAAGAGAAAAATAACTGGATCAAGTTAAGATACCTTAAAAATAATTCCAAAGTATCTTTTATGAAAATGTCATTCACTGAGTTATGTATTATTTTAGTTAACTTGGTTCATAATAAACCCTCCACAGATTAAAGGAGAAAACATATTGGACAGTGGTTTGAAATAATAAGTACTCCATAAGGAGATGGTGTCAGATACTCTCTTGATGAGTTGGTGTGGTGGCTGTACATTAGGATGCTTCTAAAACCACCCAGACTGCCTCACTGCTATCTTGATTGTGTGGTAGAAGAAGCACCTGATGAAGACTTAAGATACTCAGAATTTAGGCTATCATCTGGGTAACTTGGAGCAGGGAACTTCAGCTTCAGATTTTGTGTAAAATAAGGATTAAAACTGAATTATCTCTAAATCAACTCCTTTTCTAAAAATTCACTGATTCTATAATTTTATAGTGGTTCCTAGCTATGCCATGATTTAGTACCAATTATTTCTTTAGGCACTTTTAAGTATTTAACATTGCCAGCTCGAGGTTGCATTGAGTGAAACGCATCATTGAAAATTGCTAGCTTAATGTAACATAAACTGTTATTTTTAAGATAATCTCATTACCTCTTCAAATCAGATTACATTTGTTCTGACAATTCTATTTTATTTCTACTTCTCTTTTTGCTTAAAGCTACTTGAATTACTTTGATTTTAATATTATTTTGATAAAATCAGCAGAGTGAAAATTATAATACCAAGGAATCTAATATTATATATACACAGATTTCTTTGACAGTTTTTGAAGTATAGTAGTTATGAACTGGGCATAGTGGTGCATGACTGTTAAATCGCAGCACTTGGGAGACTGAGGCAGGAGGATCATGAGTTTAAGGCCAGCCTGAGCTACCCTGTGTCAGAAAACCAAAAAGCAAACAGGTTTATGTCTTTTGTGACTATAGAGAGAATAAAATAATCTTGGGGAATATCTTTGAATTACAAGTAGTCTAAAATTAAAACTTCTTCTTTTAAGGTGGCTTTTTCACAAAAAGAATATACTTCACCATCTTCCAGACCAGAATTTATAGATTTCAAACCAAAATATCAGGTGAGTCCTGATTTATCCTATTCCAATATCAATTATATTTAATGACTAGATTTCTCCAATCATATATATATATGTATATGATTCCATATATATATGGAATGTGTATATATGTATGTATACATGCACACATATATATGTTTCTCAAGTCAGAGTACTCATTAGAAATACCTAGCTATCCTAAAAAATACATATTCCCAAGTCTCATCTGACCTAATGAATTTCAATCTAGAAATGGACCCTGGGAATCTATATTTCTAAAAAAGAAAAAAGGTGACTCTTAATATGTCACCTGAGTACCCACTAGCATTTGAATGCCAGTTATAATAAATTATATCTAATGAAATGAACCTTGAGCTACTCAGTTCAAATAAAAACAAGTATCAGGCTAATAATTTCAGACTTTGGGTTCTCAATTGGATAGTGTATGAACAAAGGCTTTAAATAAGAGACTTCATTTTGAAGACTGGTTCAATGATGACAGAATAGCTTGATCTCAGAGCTACAAAATCCCCTATAAATATTATACTGAAATTTCACTGTAAGCCCGAGGTTCTTATATTATTCTCTCTTAATCATTTCTAGCCATATACAGTATGCATCAAAATCAAGATTCTACTGTGACATGCTAAGGATTGGGTGCAGCCCTTCATCACTGTTGAAATTCCCAGATTTAAAGGCAGATAATATATGCCCATAAGAGTCTTTAGAGAATATTTATGAAACTTTTCATGAGACATCTACTACTTACTTGTATTTTTAAAAAATTTCCTGTTTCTACTAAAATAGTAAATATATGGGTAAGATTTCTATCTTGGTGGTAGCAGCTTGCTGTGTAAGCAAACACAGCTAGCACTGGAAATTCAGTCACTAAAAGAAACTATTCATGGGTGGCTTTTAAGTATTTAAAAATATTTCAGAGCCAGGCACAGTAGCATGCACCTGTAGTTCCACCTACTTGGGAGGATGAAGTAGGAGGATCACTTGAGCCCAGGAGTTCCAGGCCAGCTTGGGTAACACAGGAGAACCCATATCTTTCAAACAAACAAACAGTGAGTAGCCCCTACTCTTCCCAGCTCCCCCAAATTTTTCTAGGTATTAAATACTGTCAGAATTAGGAATTTGGAAATTTTGCATTAAAATATTATTTTTGTTCCAATTTCAATTATTTTAAAATAAAATTGCCTCTCTTCCTTTATACAAGGTAGAAGGGTGAATAGGTAAGTTGACAGATTGCTCAAAGAAAATTGACTAGAAAATTCGTTATAAATTCAAAATAAGTGCTACAGAATTTCTTAACTTTCTATGTTGCAATTTCAGAAATTCCAGAAGGGCAGTTTTGATCCTTTTCTAAGGAATATAAACAACAAAACGTCAGTCAGAAAAAGGAAAGACAAAGATATATACAAATGTATAAACATTTTAAGTACAGAGGTTATAGAGCATGAAGATCAAGACCCTCCTTACCCAGCACACTTAAAAACTGCAGGATCTCCTAATACAGCCTGGGCCCATGATCCTAATCTCATCATGTTAGACACGAAGAGTAAGTTGTCTCCTGATACTAGTATCAACAAAATAAAGACTTCAGATGCTAAGAATAAGTTGCAACAGGATCCTACTATCAAAGTAAAGACATCAGATGCTAAGAATAAGTTGCCACATGCTCCTACTATCCACACAATAAAGATATCAGATACTAAGAATAAGTTGCCAAAAACTTCAGATACAAAGAATAAGTTGCCACATGATCCTCCTACTAGCAACACAATAAAGACTTCAGATACTAAAAATAAATTAGGTAGAAATCCCACTATCACTACAACAAAGACTTCAGATACTAAGAATAAGTTAGCTAGAAATCCCACTATGAACACAACAAAGACTTCAGATACTAAGAATAAGTTAGTCCATGATCCTGATACCATAGTGAAAGCTTTAGACACTAAGTTACAAGAAAGACTACCAAATGTACCTTTCTCAAACTTCAAAGAAGAATCATCAGTGACTGAAAATGTAAATACACATCACTCCACAAAGTCATCAAGCCTTACCTCTGATATAGAAAATTTAAAACAATCTATGATACTCAAGTCAATTTTAAGTAAAAATCTGCAAGATCTTTCAGACAAGTTATTTTCTAAACCAGAAGTTTGTGTGAACACTGAAGCAATAAAGGATGATTATTCTCCACTTGTAAGCGCTCACGACAAACCACCAAGTAATATGGAAGAAATGGCATTTGAAAAAATCCATGATTTAAACAGCTGGCTTTCAGAAAAAGATATTTTAAATTCAAAGACTCTTTTAAGTCAAATTATTAAAAATATTTCTGCAGATGTACTTTCAGAAGGTGAACCAGGAAAATCTCCAGAGGTAGAAGGTGTCTCTTCCAAACTCTTATCAGCTAATGAAATAGATTTGCCAATGAAAACAAAGGATAATTTAAAAAAGAACCATTTAATAAGCGAAGTGTCTAGCTCCAAATCAAATGGAAATGGAAAAGTACATGACTACATTATAAAGCAAATATTCACTGCACCAATTTTTGCACAGTTGGGGGCAGAATTAAAAGAGCTGAGTGAGGCACAGTTGAACTTGCAGGATCAGTTGCCCAAATCTTGGGAGACAAGTTTATCTTCAAATATTCTAATTAACTATGGAAAAAAAGATGATGAAATACAATTGACACAGTCCAAATCTGTCATTAGCCAGATAATACAAGCATTTCCGGTAGATACTCTTTTAGAATCTGGGATAATCAAAGTAATAGAACTAGATAAAGAATACCAGAGCTCTTTGCTGTATACAGAGACAACCTCCACTGAAGAAGAGTCAAAGGATTCCACAGAGGATTATTCAGAAATCAAAAGCAAAACAGAAAGTCTTCCAGGGCAGAATATACCTAGCATTTCCCAAGACACCAGCTCTCCTATAAGTAATGTTGAATTTGTAGAAAGTAGCCAAACTACAGCCTTACAAGATTCAAAATATTCAATACTATCTGAAAAACCAGATTTGTCAAGTGAAGATCAGAGGCTTGATGCAGAAGAAAGTGATGTAAATTCTACTTTAGAAAAATTAAGTAATTCACTAACAGATAAACTTAATGAGTCAGATACAATGTTAAAATCCTTTTTAAAAAACATCTTTAATGTTTTTTTCAAATATAATCAGTCTGAAAGAAAAAGACAACCAGAAAAAGAGTTAGAAAGATTAATTCAACATTCTTTGCCCAGTGGTATAGAACACTTTGGAGAAACAAAAAAGGATTTTAATAAAGCAGACAAATTAGACAAAAAATCTATTTTCAGTCCAAAGCTGCGTGTATTTTTAGAAAAACTCTCAGAGTCAGAAGTAAAAAATCTAAAATCTGAGTTAAGTAAACATATCCAGCATTACCTTGTAGAAAGACTTTTAGAATCGGGCCATATCACTAAGGAGGACTTAACAAAAATCCACCAAAATTTGTATTTGATGAATGAGAAAAGAGAACTGAAAGGGCAAAATATTTCTCAGGAGAAATATTCAGAAACTGTAAAAGAAATCATGTCTTTTGTAAATAATTTTAACCATCATTTCATAGATAAACATTTAGAAATAAAGCTAAGATCGTTTTTAAGTGAAATTCTCCAAAACTACTTCCTTAAAAACCTTTCAAAGGGTAATTTATTTAATGAGACAGAATCTGTGACTCTACACTCAAACATATCTTCTTTAAAAACTGAAAGTGCCCCAATATCTTTTCATGAGTTACAAGACGATATTTTAAGAGGGAGTTTTGGTAAGAGGCTCGAAATAAACATGAAATGTCCTTTTAATAAATCTCTACAAAAGTATTTTGTAGGCTTATCAGAAAATGAATTATTAAATCTAAAAGCTAATCTAGGCAACTACCTCCAGGACCAGTTTATAGAAAAGCTTTCGAGATCAGGACTAATGACAGAGAGGCAATTAAAGGGGCTCAACCAGCATAAAAATGCACTTAGTTCTAGTTCCATACCATTAAAGTATATAAAAACAGATTTACCTTTTAGAGATGAAAATTACTTTATGCAGGAGCATTCAGAAAAGCAAAATGAAAATTCAAATTTTGGTCAAAACCCTTTGCAGAAGACTCCTGAGGATAAAAGTATAGAAGCAGAATTGATCAAAATGGAAGAAGAGGGATCTTCTTTCTCACTTAATTTAAAAGAAAATCCATCAACAATTAGGGAGCAGAAAAATTACTACTCTAGAGATGGAGCTAACACACTAAGTTTAATAAAAATACAGCCTTCTTCCAGCAAAAATACCAAGGCAAGTCCATCAAATAAGTCATCAGAAGGACTTACAGATATAGTGCTTAAGAAACACAAGAAAGAACAGGGATTTATGCAATTTTCTCAAGGAAAACATTCTTTTTATAAAGCAGAGATTCAAGACCTATGTAGTTGGGATGGTAAATCAAAAATAATTCAATCAAAAGCTTGCTTTGAAAGGACTCTGAAGCCCCTTGGAAAACAGGAGAATGTTAATATTTATAAATTGACTGTTCAGCAGAATCCTGAAGCAGGATTGTCACCTCATCCAAGAATTCCTAATTGCAAAATGCCAAGGGAAGATGAAGAATATTTAAATAGACTCACTTTCCCTTCCTGGCAGACTAGTACTTTCATTCATTTCAATTCAGAGAGTGAGGAACCATCAAAATTAGACCAGTATTGTCAGAGACTGAAAGGAAATAACAACAACAATAAAAAACACTTAGTAACGTTTGCACAATTCGATGATGAAATGCAGACTCTTTATGTAGACCGAAATGAAATTTATAATGCAAAATATACTGACATCCCTGAATCACAATCATTTAAAAATAAAGGTGAGAAAAACTCAAAGTCACCCTTCTTCCCAGAAGTATTGAAAAGAGAAAATGTAAAACTCAAGGTTCGAAAAGAAAGAGACAATGTCGCCAAACCAAAAAGGTCATTTAACAAGATAGTTAGGATACTACCAGCCACATCACCAGCCACACTGCCCGCCACAAGAACTCCAAGGAAATCTGTCCCAAGGACTTTGCTTCATTGGACTGCAAGAAGAACTATACATGTAATAATGTTTTTTTCTAAGTCTCCTTCTGTATTTGGCAAAATTCTGTGACTAATTTACCTTAGAATATGTATGCCTGAATGCAAGTGTGTGTGTATAACTTTAATTGCCTTCACAAACAGGCCTCCAAGTTTAGTAATTCTTTTGAAATTCAAATATCACTTCACCTGATTCAAAATATAATCACAAAATCAAGGTGATTATTAACACACCTGTAAATAGAGGCTTTGTAAATGGCACCTTCTCTGGGACATGAATTAAAAAGGGCACCTTGTCCTCTGGGCAAACCCTTTAGTGTACAGCAGCCTAGAACCAAGGCACACAGTCCTGCCTCTGGAAACCTGATGGATATTAGCCCTTTGAAAATTAGCCATGGGCTGCTTGCAACCCAGCCTGTGCAACCACTGGCAGAGGCTATCCAATGTGGAGACATATCTGAAATTTTCTCTTCCTAGAGTCATAACTATATAAACATATAGGGCTTCTTGAAATAGCTGAGTTATATTTCAGCAAATAAATAAGAAACTCCTACAACTAGCTAGTTATTTTGGTAAGAATTAGGGATATGCATAATTTAAATTATATTGAATTATGAGTAATTCAATGTCTACCTTTTACTATATCATATGCTAAGATCTTGAGAATTAAGGTCTAATTTTAATATTAACATAATTAGGACAGTATTCTAAAGCAAAGAATAGCTAGGAATAAAAAGCACTTATTTTAATTTTTTGGATCACTGCTCTTCTCAGTTTGTGTAACACACATGATTTATAACTGGGAAAACTCTTCAAATCTAAAACTGACATTAAATTGATAATTTGATGTGCACAATTCTGCCTTTGAATAACAAAATAGTTGCTTTAAATTTGTTTTCCATGGTAGATCAAGTTACTAGCTTTATAGTGGTGGGACAGATATTATGTAGCTAACTATATGTTATATGTAATATATAGTTAAATATTCTATTTGCTATATAGTGGCAAGGTAAATCAGTGTAGTTCATACTCTTAATTTTGGATTCTTCTTTTCTATCTAAATTCAATAACTTAATATTAAGCTAGCCTGTATGTGTGTGTATGTGTGTGTATACTAGGAAAAGGAAGTAAGAGATTGTAATTTTCTTAGAGAACAAAGGCTCTCTGAAGTGTCTTTAGACAAACAAAATCTTTAATATCCCTTTTTCAAATGAAGTAAGAAATTGCATTTATATTAAATGATGCAAGCTCTCACAACCCTTTTCATAAGAGCAGGCAGAGTTAACATTATTTCCCTCCATTAAGTCAACTGTTCCTAAACCTTTCTCTCAAATAAAACTGACAGTAGAGAATTAAGTGGTACTAGAGCATTTGTCAGCTGATCAGAAAAACACATTCATTTGATTTCTTGAAATCTAGGAATCTCCAAAAGAAGTCAAAACAGAAGAGAGAGAAATTTGAGTTTTAGGAGCTCCCAGGAAATGAATCAGAGGTGTCAGTCTCAGCCCCTTCCACTGGCACCCTAGTAAACAGTTATCAGCTGTAGAGCTAAAGTTAGGTATTACTAACACAACAGAAGCTCTTAATAATAGGGCCTACCTAATTGTTCCATGTACATAAGAGGAAGAGGAAGAATGTTTGCCTTTTCCAAACCCAGGCAAAAATGTAAAGGAGGTAGAATTAGTCTTTAGATTCTTCATACTTTCTTTTGTGGAAATCTCTCAGTATATTCTTCCAATTACAAATAGAACATTCAGATGTTCTGAATGTTCTATTTGTTTTTATTCTCAGAATGTACATAAAAATTTTAAATTGTTTTTTTAACAATTTTAACATTACAACCATATTCTTGGATGAGAGAGAGAGAATATGTATATATACTATATACATACACTGATAAAGATGTTTATTAAGTATTAAAGACTGATCAAAGTTTGGGCGACATAAGAAGTACAATATAAAAGCTCATAATTTATGTTTCAGGTCAGGTGAGAGATACTCTGGTGAAGAACTGAAGAGTAGGCTGGCCAGCTTTGCCTAGGAGTCTGATCCCTGAGGACAGCTCCCTTTTGTTTATCTGGTTTCCAGCTTCATATCTTCCATCCCTTTTGAAACAGCTGATCCTTTGAAACAATACAATTTCTTAAAAACAAAATAAAACATGGTTTCTAATGTAGAATCTAATGGAAATTTTTTGGTATAAGGCATTAATTAGGGATTGCCCAAGAAACATCCAGTGCTTTCATCCTGTTATTATAAACCTTAGTCTTTGTAAATTTAAAGTGAATTTTTAAGAAATCTAACTTACCAACATGATGTTTTATTTTAATATTTAGGATTGTTTGGATAAAATCGAGGATTTACATGTGCCCTCAATTAACCATCCTAAAAAAACAAAATCAAGAGCAAGACTTTTAGGAAGAAGTCCAGATGATAGCCACAATGAGGCAAAACATTGTGTAAGACCATATACTGCTCCAGAGCCTAACAGACAAGACAGCGCCACTGGGAAATTCGCAAGTCCTCGAATGGTTTCAGCAGGCATAGTTCATATAAATGATACAACCCCAGACTATGAAATGCATAAAATGTGGCCAAAAAAATATTAAAAGAGGATGCTGAAAAATGTTGGCTCATTTGTGATATCATGTAAATGTCAAAGAGTTCAGAATGGAATATTAGGCCAATGAGAATATCACTTCTCCATTAACAAAATGGTTTGGAGATTTTTCCTTTTGTATAATAGAATGACAAAATTTCATCTTGTTAGAACCATTTTGTTAAGTCTAAAATGAAAAATAAACACATTTACTGTAAATGTGTTTTTGTTTATAAACCATAAATTCAGAAATACATTTTCAGTTGATATTCATAAGCAAAGTTTTTCCCTTTGTAAAAATACTACTCCAGCTGGGCATGATGGCTCACATCTGTAATCCTAGCTACTCAACAGGCAGAGATTGTTAGGATCATGATTTGAGACCAGCCTGGTGAAACAGTTATTGACCCCATCTCAACCAATAAAAAGTTGGGTACAGTGGTTCCCATCTATAATCCCAGCTATGAAGTAAGTATAAATAGAAGGACAGCAGTCCATGCTGGCCTGGGCATACTTGCAAGACCCTATTCAAAAAGTAACTAAAGCAAAAAGGGCTGGCAGAGTGACTCAAGTGATAAGAGTGCCTGCCTAGCAAGCACAAGGCCCTGAGTCCAAACTTCCTTACCAACAAAAAAAAAAAATCACTCCAATTGTATTTTGGAGTGAAATATTCTCTAACTTCCCCAACATTTGTTACACTCTAAATTATACTTGTCCTCCAGGTTCTTCATTTGTTATCTGTGTTTGGCCTTTTGTTAAGACTCAACTCTATTCTATAGCTCTAGTTGTATTTCTAGATTCGACGGTCAACCATTCTTTGGGCTTACAAAACTATTAACTTTAACATCACTTGATACTGCACTTTTTTACGTGATGAATAAGGATAATAAAAGATTCTAGTACTAATTCCTGAGGCAGCTCTTACACTAGCATGACTTTCTAACTTTCTTGAAAAACTGTGAAAGGGCCTTTTTAATTGCACCAAACTCAAAAAGCTACATAAAATTGTAGAAACTGCATATATATCACCTATCTACCAAAGTTAATATAGAGGACGAAGAACTGGTCTGATTTCTATAAAGTACAGTTTCATTGAACTTTGACTCGGTCCTGAAAAGCAAAAATTTCAATTCACAAAATTTTTGTTCAGTTTCAGTTTTTCTACCAGAAATCATAAAGACCATTCTGTTAAAAAAGAATTGGCTAATGGAGAACATAAATTCCTGATCATTCATTCAATGTTATAATCAGAGTAGTGATTTTTTTATGAGGATCAAGAATTTCTAGTAATCCTCAAAATTGTCAGTATAGACGATTCAACTTGGGATTTTTAAATTTACAATGAAGTGAAACTTATACTTACTCCATAGAAAGGATGTGTTGAATTCTCATGTTTTCCTGGACTAGTGACGCATGATGCTCTTGCATGAGACTGGCCAGTCCCGTCGGCCACCAAGTCACAAAGGGCAACAGCTGATGCTCCACAGTGTGCTGTGTTGCTCAGCTACAAGTTTTGATAAGTTAGGTATATTAAGTGCATTTTCTCTTGGGATATTTTCTTTCTTTTTTGGGGTGTGGGGAGGGCGGAGATAGGGTCTATGTAGCCCAGGCTGGTCTCAAGCTTGCAGTCATCCTGCCGCAGCCCCCTACTTCTGGGATTACAGGTATGAACCATCATGACTGGAAGGATAGTTTCAATTTATAGCTGGTTTATCTGGGTGAAACCCCATCGTAGGTTGAGGAGCATTTATACTTGTATTAGTTGGCACATAACTGCGAAAACACAAGTAACTCCAGATTTTTCAAGTAGAAGGAATACAGGGAATTAGTTTTATGCATGATGGATCAAGGGTAAGAAGCCAAAAGGGATCCCGAGGGAACCCAGGGATCACCAAGAGCAGGAAGTACTTCCATCACTCAGGTGGAAGGGAAGCAGGAGGAAGTAGTGTTAGTAGAGTCTTGAAGTCAGGAACACTAGAAGACTAGGCATTTGAGTGGCAGATGCCGTATTTCTTTCTTCTTTTAGCTCTGACCTTCCACTATTGCCTCCCCAGATACCACAGAATGTGAGTGAATGGGAAATGTAGTAGCCTGTGAAGCAGAGCAGAACAGAGTGGAGAAATGGATTAAGCGCTAATTGGCAACTGATCCATGGTACTTAAAGAGGAAAACCACTGATCTGGCTTGAACTAAAGGAAATAGTTACTAGATGGAAATATTACATCTCTAAAATTTTCAAGTCTTTTTGTTTCATACACTGTAAATCCTTAAATCTTTATTAAACATCTACAATATGCCAGACATTTTTGTTAAAAACCAGGAATATCCTAGTCAGTAAGTATGCTCAAGGACACAGTCAACTGGGGACACAAACACAGAAGTAATTATAATAAGAGTTGCATAAGTGCTGTTTGGGGAGAGTTCTATAGGTGTTCATAGGAAGGCATGTTAGCTATGGTGATTGCTAGTTTGGGTCCTTCAAAAACATCAGGATGAGAGTCAACATGTGTGGTAGTCAGAATAATGGTCCCAAGCCTGTCCTAATCCCAGGAAACTCTGAATGTTGCCTTCTATAGTGAAAAACCCCTACATGTTAATCCTAGAACTTAGAACTATGTTAGGTTACATAGTTAAGGGGAATCAAGGTTTCTAATCAGCTGAAAGTAGGAAGAGAAATTATTCTGGATTATTTGGCTATACCCTATGGAATCACAAGGGTCTTTAAAAGTAGAAGGAATGGAAGAAAGAGAAATGACATTTCTGACTTTGTGGACAAAGAAGGCCACAAGCTGAGGAATGTAGACTGCCTTTGAAAGCCAGAGAGGGCAAGGAAACAGATTCTCCTCTAGAGTCCCCAGAAGGAATCGGTTTTACCACAATGAGACTCATTTTGGGCTTTGGAGTAACAGAACTGTAAAATAGACTGGTGTTTTAAGTCACTAAGTTTGTAGCAATTTGCTAGAGCAGCCAATAAAAACTATTAAAACAAGAAGTGATTATGGTACAAACTCAAGAAGGCATTCATATACAGAGTGAAGCTATCAGTCAATTACAATAGCTCCTGCAATGGTTAATTTTATGTCAACAACACTGGGCCACAGAGTACACGGATATTTGGCCAAACATTCAGGTGTTTCTCAGTAAGATTAACATTTTGATAGCCCTCCCTAATGTGGGTGAGCCTCACATAATCACCGAAGACCAGAATAGAACAAGAAATGCTAAACTCTTCCAAGTAAAAGAGTTCCTCCTGCCCAACAGTATTAGAAGTGGGGCATCAGCTCTCTGCCTTTTAACACAAGCTGAAATACTGTCTTGTCCTGGGTCTTGAGCCTGATAAGATAGCCTTTGGACTAGAACTCCATTATTGGGTCTTGGGTCTCCAGCTTGCTGACTCACACAGCAGATCTTGGAATTTGTAGGCCTCAACAGTTGCATGAACCAACTGCTTAAAATTTGTTTATGTATGTATGAATGTTAACACACATATATTTTATATGTATAAACAATATACATGCATACATTCTATTGGCTCTATTTCTGCAGAGAACCCTAATACATCCACAATAGGAGAGCTAAGAGACATCATTTCATGATTCCCCCCTACACATATACACACACTATACATATGCAAGAGAACCCCCACACAGAATCAGGATCTTTTAAGATTTCTATGGGCTTCTCTAGCTGAGGGGAATTCAAAGGGAGAGGTAAGTGGGATGAACTACAGCTCCCACCACTGCAGCTGTTCTCAGGGCCTCAACTGGTCTTCATCCTCTCCCTCTTCTGGCCATTCAAAATTCTTTCACCTTTAGCTTTCACCTTTGCAGGTCTTGGTGGCTGTACTGATAGAATAACTCCAACATTCATTCTTGAGAGGGTTTAGTAAACTACAAAGGATTGTGTTTCAAGTTGCCTGTTATTTCTGTATTATTTATATTTTGGGTAATCTTAAAATAATCATGTAAAAATAACTTGTATGAAGTTTTATAGATTAAGAAAATCCACTGACAGAGTCCCAATTTATCAGAGCTCAAACTGCAAATTTTTGTGACAAGCATCTCTCTTTTGCATATAAATGCCATTAATTAAGAGCCATATGTTTTTAAATGTTGTACCCTGTGCAGGAGCAATAATCATTTAAGAAGCCAGCATGCCTTCTGCCTCTATTGAACCAAACAACTAGTTGTCCCCAATTCGTTAGGTTATGTAAATCAATCTGTTCAAGAGACATCTCTTGGCAAAACAAATTAGGATCTGTGTTCTATGTCAATTCATACAACAAAAATAAAAGCATAACTCAATTCAATAAATCTTTATTGAGCCCCCACGGGGTGCATGAATTCAGGATCTATAACTTACATAGATAGAAAAGTGTTACTTTAGTGCCCCCTTTTATTACTTTAAAAAAAGCAACTGCATCTTTATAATTTCAAGGGAGTTAGGCTCAGTTTGGTGTTACCATAATCTATTAACATTAGCAGAAGAAAAAGGGGAAATATAAACATTTCCCTTCTCTAAAAATAGGGTTTGGTGTCAGGATAAACTAGCCTGTTGGTCTAACAGCTGATCAAAGAGGCTAGAGGATATGGAAGAACAAGATGTCCTTGAAAGCACTGTCCTCTGAAGGCTTATTCCCAAGAGAACAGCAAGAGGTCAAAAAAACTAACTGGCTCAAAAAAAATTACACTGAGAGAACAAGAAAGAAGTGGTCACAGCTTGGGGGGAAAAATCAAGAATAAATGACACTAACTATAGCTACATTAGTAATTCTGATGTTTCCCTGGAGTTGTGAAGGCACTCTGATCTAAGCAGAAGGGTTATCAATCAATGCCCAGTGAACAGAGTGGTTTTAAATGATAGATTCTCCAGTGCACCAACTGTATTTTCAAGTATAATTCTGGTATTTGTACCTAGCAATACAGGAGAAAAAGCAGCAAGGAGAAAGTGTCAAGTATATAGGACATGAAATGATTTGGCAGCCCTAGAATTCCCAGTCTGGGTCTTCTTCATTAGGAAAATCACATTCCGGCTCAGTCCAAGGTAACACTGGAGGCAGTACTACTGATGGCTTGTTATAAGCAGGGGGCAACAGTGAGAGTATGGAATCCTGGCTTTCTTCTTTCATCTGTTAAAGAAACTCAAAATAAGGCTGTTGGTACATAAATTCAAAACATCAATTTTATTAGCAATAAGTAATTTTCAAAAATCATTTTAAAAGTGTTTAGGGGCTGAGGCATGGCTCAAGTGGTAGAGCTCCTGCCTAGCAAGTGGGAAGTTTTGAATTGAAACCCCAGTACCACCAAAAAAAAGGTTTAAAATTACTTTTAGGTATTTTCTCTAAAATGCTTTTGATTCTGATAATCAGAAAACAGGAAGAATTAAAAGCCTATTCAAATGATTTTTATCAGAATTATTTTGCCCTCCCATTATTTCTAGCCAATATAGAAAAAAAGTCTAAACATATATAGTGAGCATATAATAACATATGATGATAATCTAGTTTTTACTCATTTTATTTCACAGAATGGAAATCTTTTAGAAAGTCTATAACTGAACTACTAAAATATTTTTCTATTTCTAACTTTACTTTGTAAGAAAGTTAATAGTAAGACTCTTGGCAATCAAACTATCTCATGAAGTCAACAAAATGAGGTGACTTTTTAATAGTATTTAAAAATATCTAGACAACAGACGATAGATTAACTCACCTGTTTGAAGAATACATGGGATAATAAACTTCTTGCTGATGGCCTGAAATTTTTTAAAAAGTTATTTAAAAAACAGAACTTCATACCAGAATGTAGATTTTATGTGTGTAAATATATTAGAAATTAGGGATATCAGCCATGGTGGCTTATGCTTATAATTCCAGCTAATTGGGAGGCAGAGATCCAGAGGATTGTAGCTCAAGGCTAGCCCAGGAAAAAAGTTAGTGAGATCCATCTCAATTAACAATAACAAAAAAGCTGGGTGTGGAGGTGCATACCTGTAATCCTAGCTAGTCAGGAGGTACAGTTAGGAGGATCATGGTCCAGGCCAGCTCAAGACTCTATCTGAAAATTAACTAAAGCTAAAAAGGGCTGGGGGTATGGTTCAAGTGGTGGAGCACCTGCCTAGCCAGTGTGAGGCCTGAGTTCAAACTCCAGTACCAGCAAAAAGAAAAGTAGGCTTAGACCTATAATATCTAATATATAATAGTAAGAAAAAAAAATCTGTTAGAAGGCCAATTCTCAGTTCCAACCTTGACTAATGGGAGGAAATAATTTTAGAAGTATCCTTCAATTAATCCATACTCATTATTGGGCATCCACTATAAGGAGCTACAATAGGTACTAAGGAGCTTAAAAAAAAGATGCACAAATCTCTCCAAAAATACTAATATATTGTTACCTACAATAGAATAGCAGCAACTTTCTTTTTTGGTGGTATTGGAGCTTGTACTCAGGGCTTTGCGCTTGCTAGGCAGGTGGTACTAAAGCCATGCTTCCAGCCCCAACAACTTACATTTTTATATTGCTTAGAAGTTTCTAAAATGTCTTAATATACATGCAGTAATTAATGTCCAGAAAGAGTGATGTTTTCAAAAACATCTGAGTTTTACAAGGTTGACTTGGGTAGAAAATAGTATAGCTAAGACTGAAGCCCAACTCTTCTGATTTTGAATACAGTGTTCTTTCCATTTGGTTACCACTCCTACTTGATCTTAGCATTGTTATTTTCTAGATTAGACTAATTTTTTCATCAAAAGATTGAAAAAATATTTTAATTTTATGGGAAGGGTAATATCACAAAGCCTCTATAAAATATATAGCACTTGCATTCTGTGCTATTTAGAAGTAGCCAATATTACCTTTTCTCAGGATCTTGCTGCAGGCAGAGCTGTACCAAGCTAAGGAAGGCAGGAGAGAAGGTTTTTGAGGATGGTGTGTGCAGTCGTTCACTGTTAACTGTGTGAGTTCCACTGGAGACAAGTACACTCTCTCCAATCCCAGAGTCTATACCTGATCGGGAATTTTTCATTCTGGAGTCTGACTGAAGGAAAATACTGATATCCAATGGGTTATATGGAGGACCTTTCAGTTTCTGTAACAGCATCTAAGAGGAAGAAGAAAGCCCTTAAACCCTTTCCAGGCAAAATATTAAAACAATGGAATGACAAAAAGCTCCTAAGACTCTACAATAAACATGTTTAACAGGAATTATCTAGAATGTAAGACAGCCTATAAAAGGCAAATAGCTCAGGGATTTTAGAAGCACTTACCTGAGTCCTATGCATATCTTGGAACGGTATCTGCCCACTGGCTAATTCACATGCTGTAATCCCAACACTGTAAATATCTGACTTCACATTATATCCATGTAAATCCTGTAGAACACAATTCATTGAAGTCCTTTAGTGCAAATAACTTAACAAAAAAGTTACACATGTGCTTTTTGAGAAAGGATGGTGAACAACAGAAAAATAACCCCATAAATGTGAAATCAAGATCCACCTAATATATAATTTACAGTGTAAAGTCCCTAACATTTTTTACAAGAAAAAAAATGGTCTTGCAGTAAGCCATTCACCAATCCCAATAAAGGACACAACTGTCCTTTAGTCAAACTCAGAAGACATTGAGACACAAAGAAAAACCCAATGCAACGGCCACACCTGACCTGTCTCAGTAGTTCTGGACTCAGCCACGGCTGCACTGATGTGCTGAACTGTGGGAAATCAAACACAGCCCTATGCCTCTGTCCATGCTTAATCAAACTATGCAGGTGGGACAGGCCAGAGAGGGTCACTAGGCCATCACCAGAAATGAGGATATGGCTGGCTTTAAAACTCCTAGAACAAAAAGAAACAATCCTAAGTACTAGGAATCTGGCCAATGAAGAAAGAATAAAAGCCTGGTCAGAACAAATCCATGTATTCGCTTAGAAATTAAATACTCTTTATAAAATAGCAATGTATTGCACTGTGAAAAATACAGGAAATGTTCAGGGAATTAAGGAATTATTTTAGCTACTTAATATAGCACCAGGTGAAGGGAAGATGTAAGTGAAAGCTACCTGTTTAGAATTGGTAATTTTTTTCAAACAACAATCACATTTCGCTATTTTAGGATGCCATTGCAAAGACATCTAAGAAGCCTAAAAACTGAGTAATATTTGAAGAATAAGGTTATATTTTAAAGTTAAATGCAATATTGTCCAATAAAAGCCTCTCATGGTATAACACCATTTATAAAGATACGTCATTTAGAATTTTCCTTTTAATGTCGGATATTAAAGAGGCTTATCTTTCATCCAAAACTCTAAATTTGGACACCAACAGAGCAGGACAGTCAATAGTCTGGTAAGGTTAAGAAAACTTCAGTTAATTAGAAGTTGGTTTGAAGTTCTCAGCTAAGCAGAATGCTGCTAACATACAAATAGCAAAACAAAAAACTTTAAGGAAACTGAAACAAACAATAAGAAAGTAAGTTTATTTAATATTAACTTAATTAAGAAGTGAACAAAGTCCCAATGTATTACTGCTTTTCACATTTCAGCAAATTACTTCTGCAACTGCAGTCTGGTAACAAGAGAATTAACATTTAGCATTATAATCTCAAGATGCTACAAAATATTTAAGAAACCAAGAAAGGATTAATTATAATTTGTGCATGATATAAGCTTGAAAGCAAATAAAGAAACTCTGTTTAAAAAAAAACAAACAAAAACTATGTAGGGTCCCCTTCCCTACAGCAGACAATCCTGAATATATAGGTCCTTATATCCCACCTAAGTTGGAGACTGTGAGTTCCATGAGGGCAAGGAGTCCATCTCAGTACCAAGTACAGTACTTGGCACAGATGCTGTGATCTCAACATTTTGGTGAGTGGACATTAAAGACAAGCATCCACTCTGTCTACTGGCCTCTTCCTCAACTTTCATTTATAAATTTCTTAACTGTTCCTTAAAGTTCTCTAAGAGACTTTTGCCATTAAAACTCATTTTATAAAATGCATTAAGTAAATACCTATGAATACAGCCATTTTGGTGCAGATAGTTCAACCCTTGCACTGCTCCAAAGAGAATGTTTCTTATCAAGGGTTCACTCATTCCTTCAGGAAAGTATGTTCTCAAGAGCTGACTTGCTGAACCTGAAAGATATCTTTGAAATCTTTAGGTGAACATTGAAAGTGATTCTGTTTTCAGCTATGCTATAGATGATCTTTTCAACCATAAACACAACCTGTAACTTTTTTGGAGTCTAACAAAAAGTGATTTTTCCTTCAAGAGCTTTTGAAAACTTTGTTTTGACTGGGGATATAGCTCAGAGGTAAAGTGTGTACTAGCATGCTCATGCCCTGGGTTTGATCCCCAGCACCATCGGGGGAATTTTTTTTTTCTAATGACTTTCTAAGCAATTAGAAAAGAAAACTAACAATTTTCCAATATTAGTGAATAAAAATAGATACTTTATATGTATATGATACGCAATTTTTAAAATCAAGAAATAGTTCACAAAGGCTATTCTAAAGATAAAGCTTTGGAATCCATTTACTTAATTATTCAGCACGCTTACTGAACACCGCACTGTAGTAAGTACTATGTGAGTACCTGTGGACTCCAAACCAGGAAATATAAATGAACCTCCCTTCGAGAAGCACAAGTGAGGGAAATGGGCACACACAGATGCTTACAATATGATGAAATCAGTTTACAGGGACCATGTACATAAGTGGGAAAGCTATTTCTGTCTGTAGAATAACAGTTACTCTCCATTTAGAGAGGAAGGAAACCGAAAAGAAGAGGCAGCTGACCAAAATCATGTGATTCTTAGAGAATTAGGGATGAGGTTTCAATGATCATCATACCCATTTTACTTTTTTTCTGAAGACTAAAAAAGTCAACATGAACCATACATAGAAATGTATAATTAAATCTAAAATCAGCCATTAAATTTATAAATTAAAAGTAGTTAATCATAAACATAAGGCCCTGCTCATCTTTATAATGGAAGCATTCAGGCTAAACAATGAGTTATTTTATTTAAAAGCAGTTTTCTTACCATAGGCCATAAATGGAGAAATAACCCAAAGCCAGTTGCCAACAGTGAAAACTGTCCAGTAAGTTGTAATATTGTGGTGCCGGAAAAAGTGGGATAGAACCACTGCTTTCTAGAACGAACACAGAGACAAGACATTTGAAAACAACTTTTTCCCTTGTGCTGATGACAATATTGGTATCTGATACTCAAGGGAACATACTAGTGCTCTGCAGTGTTCTTAGTGCTTTCATCTCTGTAAATCTCACAACCACTCCACAAAGTATGTGATATTATGAGTCCCATTTTGTTTATTTATATATATATATATTTTTTTGGTGGTGGTACTGGGGTTTGAACTCAGGGCATTGAGCTTCCTAGGCAGGTGCTCTACAATCTGAACCACACCACCAGTCCATGAATCCCATTTTATAAGAAGGCACTTAAAAATGTTAGAAAACTTGTCCACAAGCACATAGTTAATAACAGAAGTCAAGGGAGGATATGAACTTAGTCTGACTCCAGAGGGGATATGCTTAGTAACTATTCTTTCTTCTTATTGTAATGTTTAAAAGCACATAAAATAAGTGGAAAAAGTCATGTACAACATATCACAGACAGAACCACTGTCAATAAGTTACTTCCAGTTATTCTTCTGTGCAATATACATGTGCACATAGAAATAGTTTAAAAATTGGAACCATATCAAAATAAAGTTCTTTCCTCCTTTATATCAAAAATCATTAGTGACAAGAAAATGGCATAATATGCCTGAAATATAATTCTGTTAAAATTTATCAATTCAGAAGTTAATTTTCCTTACCTGGATGGAATAGACTGTTTGCTTCTGTGTTTTCAGTTTCCCACTATGACTGTGATTGGACTGACTATAGGATGTTGCAAATTTCCAGACTAGCATGTTGAATATGCTATTCAAAGAAATTAACAATAGTTGCTGGAGTCTGAATGCATTTGTTCTTTCAGGTAATGGATCTGGTTTCCAAGTATTCTTTCTAATTCAGTAACTGAATGTTAGTCAAAAAAAAGAAATTTACCTTTTCCTAACAGAAAGAATTATCAATTTTTGGGAGAAAAACTCTTACAGATGGAATTTTCTCAAACAGACACTACATTAATTTAGATCTATACTTTCTTCATATCATTACCTGTAAAGCTTTCAGCCGTTCTTCAGTGCAGTTTTCCAGATTTGTAATTTTTATAGTTACCAGTGTTCCTGTAGGAGTATGCCGTGCAAGATGGACAGAGGTCAAGTTGTCAAATCCTCTTCCTGTAATCAGACATAAAATTCATGGCAGCAACCAAAGAAAAAAAACCCGACATTGTATTTCTTCAAAATTTAAAATTCCTGTTCTTCAAAACATACTATCAACAAAATGAAAAGGCTTAAGCATCTGCAGCACTGCAGCAATGGTCCAGAACTCAGACATGTGGCTTACCAACTGTTTCAACCCAAGCTCATTTTCAGGTGTCTAAAAGGAAGGTGAGGGTCAGTCGAAACTGACTCAGAAGGTGGAGCATTCCATACCTGGGTGATTTTGCTTGGTCCTCTGCTGTTTTCTAAGGTTCAAAGTACAGACCTCCATCCCACTTAGCTACTAGGTATTCACAGTAACTCCTTGTAACCAGACTTATGCCACTTTCATGACCTTACTTAAAATCTGACCTAATGGAGGGTGTCCCCTCTTTTCCTTCCTGGTAATCTGCCTCTAAGAAATTTCTTTAAGTACACTAGAAAAGTTTTGTGACCTGTTGGACAATTTCTGCATGAGAGGCCATGTCCCATACATACTCAGGTCTCCCATTTTTCTGGTGGTAGTGAGCTGCTCAGACTTTATGTCTGAGATCAGAGCCATGTGGAAGAGAATAAGAAGGAACTCTCTAGGGTTTTTTGAGTACTTACACAGATCCCAAAACAGGTTCAGGGGCTCATGGGACCTGATAAGCCTTTATGAAGGTTAGGAAGATTTTGTTCACTTGCTATATTTTTCCTGTTATTTATTAATGTACTTTCTTTTGTGATTATTAAAATTTTACCTATGAATTGAATTTTTTAACCAGGAAGCTCTCTCTCTATATTTTTTAATGTAACAAAATAAATGAAAAGCCAAGCCATTGATTGAAAGTATTAACAATACTTCTATCTGATAAGACTTACATCCAGAATACATAATGAACTCTTACAACTCTTTTTTTTTTTTTTTTCCTTTTTTTTCCGGTGCTGGGGACCGAACTCAGGGCCTTACACTTGCCAGGCAAGCGCTCTTCCACTGAGCTAAATCTCCAACCCCTCTTACAATTCTTAAGATGACAAGCAATACAATTTAAAAATCAGGCAGAGGATCAAATAGGAAATCCACAAAATAAAATATAAGAATGGCCAATAAGCATATGAAAAAGATACTCAAGATAGAGAAATGCAAATTAAAACAATGTCCTACCATTGCATATCTATTGTAATGGCTAAAATTGTGACTTAATGAGCAAATTGTGATACAGTCAAACAATGGAATGTTATTCAGCAGTCTCCTATCCTGACTTCCAGTCCCTGGCTGATCTACTTGCTGCCTGTCGTATAAATGGCATCAAAAAGGAGATATTCTTTTGTGCTTAGCTTCTTTTATGCAGCATAATGCTTTTGAGATTCATCATGTTCCATGTTTTCAGCAGTTAGCTTTTTTCCTGTTGCTGAATAATAATGCATTATATGTATATTCATCTATTCACAGGTTGGTGGATATTTGAGTTGCCTTCAGTTTCTGGTAACTAAAGTTGCCTAAACCATTCCTGCACAGGTGTCCAATGAGATACATGTTTTCATTTCTCTTTGGCAAATACCTGGGAGTGATTGCTGGGTCATGTAGTAAATGTATACTTAACTTTAAGAAGCCTGCTGAACTGTTTCCAAAAGTGGCTAAACTATTTTGCTTTCCTAAAAACAATGTATAAGAGCTTTGTTGCTTGGCACACTTGGCAGTAGTTGGTGATTTTTGTTTGTGTTTTTTTGAGACAAGATCTCTGCTATGTAGCCCAGGTTGTCCTCAAACTCACTACATAGCCCAGAATCACCTTGAACTCACAATTCTGCCTCAGCTCCTGAGTCCTGGGATTACAGGTGTGCCCAACCATGCCATACTAAGGTGTTGCCAGTTTTTAAGTATGAAATCCCTCCTTTCTCTGGAGTGGCACTTATTATTGGGAGCTAATCTCTTAGTTCTATTCTTCTCTCATCAGTGACCAATTTTTGTCCATTTTACCTTTGAAATGAAGTTAATCTCACACATTTCCTCCTTGCCAGTGTACATGGCTCTGCCTTAGTTTAAGTCCTTCTTTCCCTGAACACAGGATTCCTCGCTACATCCTAAATTCTCAGCCAGGAAAAGCATCAGAATTACTGAGGGAACTACTTTAAAATGCCTATGCCTGGGCCCCATTCCCCTGAACTTTTGATTCGGTGGCACTGTGAGGGAATATAGGCACTACAAATTTTCTTTAAGACATAGGTAAGGAGAATGATACTTCTGGTTACATCTTCCAGACTGGTTTCAGAGTAGTTCTAAATTTGGCATTTTATCAATAGGAAGGTATTACAGTGTGGCAGCTGAGCACTTAGACCCTATGGTCAGAAAGGTCTGATTTCAAATCATTGACTAGGCTGTATGATCATCTCAGAGCTACAGTACCCTCATCTGCAAAATGGGAGTGGTAAGGGGGAGAGGGCTAAAGGAAGAAAGCACCTTTTTATTATACAGCATAATGCCTGTTGGATGCTGTTATTACATAATTGCTAGCAACAATGTCTCTCTAGCACAGAGAGAATACATTCCAAACTTCTGCCTTAAATTCTTTAAAAAGTAGGTAAGATGTGGGGGTCAGCAGTCTGAATTTCTAAATATATCATATAAAGGTCTTTCTCAATGTGTTCTCAATGTGCTTTTCTACATTTATTTCCTACAGCTGCCCACTGTCTCCTTGTTCCCACAGAGGAACTATGTGACATTCTCTAGCCATTCTTCTGTAGCCACTTATTTAGGTAAACATTCTTTTTTAGATTGGCTCCATCTGAACTGCCTTTCTAATTCTGGGGAATTTGCTACAAGGTGCTATTTTGGAAAAGGTCAGATCCTTATTCTGTCTTCGTCTCCTTCACCCTGGCATGTGCCCTGCGCTTGGCCAAGTGAAGGATGTAGTGAGTGAGTTAAAGAAGCAAAGGCCATAAGGAGTCACTGTAGCGGGGCCCGATGTTTGTAGTAGAAGTACCCAAATAGGCAGTGCACTGACAGGCTACTCCTAATTCATGGTCCTGGCTCTTGTCACTCAGTTTCTCAAGGTTTCTTCTGAGCCTATTTCTCTAGCAAACGATTCTATGAATTAACAATATTGTTCAAAATTTCATTTTTTGCTTTAAGTTAGTCAGGATTGGTCTCTGCTATTTATAACAAAAACCCTAACTAAGAACATCCAGCAAACTTTTCCTTATTTGGGGGGAGCCAGCTTCTTTTTGTCATTTTTCTTGACACTAAGAGGAGCTGATTAGATGCTCCATTTTCTTTGCTCCATTTCTGGGTGACGGATTAAAATCAGAGCTTAGCAGGTTCTATTTTTTCTCCCATCTACTGCATTAGGGAAATAATCTTCTTTAAGCTAGAAGGGGCACATATGTTGCACATACTCAAAATTCCCAACAGGTTGTTTTAAAAAGGTTCCCATAACACTTAGCATGTACCTCTACTGTTGTACCTTCTAGTGCCTAAAACAATACTATCATGTTTTCACCCTGTCAGAGATTATATTACCTCCAGAAGTGTGTGACTAAACTTTGTATTCCAAAATATAGTGCTTAATTGATGGTTCTGAATGTTCTGTATGTATATGTATATAACACTATATACAAATACTCATCTTGATCCATACTTAACTAAGAAAAGTTTCTACTACAAATAAGATTTCAAGTAAAATTTTAAATTAGAAAATAATTTGGTCATGCCTATAATCCCAGCTACTTGGGATTATCCTGGAGACTGGGATTATTATGGTTCAAGGCCAGCCCAGCAAAAAGTTAGCAAGATCCCATCTCAATCAATAAGTTGGATATGATGGTGCACACCTGTCACCCCAGCTATGAGGGAGGCCTTACATGGAAGGACTGAGGTCTGAAGCTGGCCCCAGTCAAAAATGCAAGACCCTGCTTGAAAAATAACTAAGGCAAAAAAAGGGTTGAAGTATTGCTCAAGTGGTAGAGTGCCTGCCTAGCCAGTGAGAGACACTAAGTTCAAATTCTAGGACCACCAAAATAATTTGATTAAAGTACTGTGACTAAAAAGATTTACATGATTTGATTTTAATTCCTACCCAATATAAATTATACTCACAAAAGATGATTCCCACAATAAAGACACAAATAGTATTTATTTAGTGTCTTCCTTCTCTAAATGCATTTCAGTGGAAAAGTAAAATTTATAGACAGTAATCATAAAAATCTGTCTATCTCACTGTTTTGATATAGACATAAAATTAACTGAATCCAATTGAAAATTAATTCAATGACTGACAGAGTCATTGTAAAACAGTACATCCAGTTTTAAGCTTAGGTGACAACAGACACTTGCCCATGAAATAATCTTTTTTTTTTTTGGTCATCAATTTCATTTTGAACAATGAGAGGTCAATTATGTGAAATCAGGATTATTACCTATTTCCACTTGCAGTTCATAGTGAGACACATTGGTAGAACGTATCGCTTCACTGGCTCTAGTAGATGGAGGTGACCAGGAAAGGGTTGGCTCATCAACCTGCATTTTTTTTTTACAAATATGAAAACAAAATAGGTATAAACTTATTAGGAAGAACAGGAGAAAATAACTTTGCTATGTGTTAGGAATTGTGCTAACTACTTTCACAGGATAAAGAGATGGAGTTTGAAACTATCAGTTATGTAGTAGAAGAAATGTTCACTAAACATTTTTTTTTTCTTCTCTGAACTTTCAAGAGCAGAAAAAAAAATCATCATAAGCCCATGGCTAAAGATAAATAAAGGTGAATAGTGTCCAGGGAGAATGAAAGACCACAAAGAGTAACTCTACTATAAAATTAGAAATAATTCCAATGAAAAGAGGAAAGAAACCTAAATAAATCAATTTAGTTTCTTTAGAACAGATAGTCCTTTGATAAACTCATACTTAAAGAAAATACACAAGAGATAGAAGAGCATATAACAAATTTAAAAATTGGCAGTATTGGGGTTTGAACTCAGGGCTTTGTACTTGCAAAGCAGGTAAAGTACCACTTGAGTCATGCTTTGTTATTTTCACAAAAGGGTCTCACATTTTTGCCCAGGCTGACCTCAAACTGTGATCCTCCTACCGATACCTTCTGGTGCACTAGGGATTTCAGACATACCCACCATCTTGACTTGTTTGTTGAGATAAGATCTTGCTAACTTTTTGCCTAGGCTGACCTGGTACTCTGATCTTCCTCGTCTCCAGCTCTAAAGTTAGGATTATAGGCATGTGCCACCATGCCAAGACTATTAAAATTTTAAGTTGATATCAATCTGTAAATCTGTCATGAAGGCTAGAGACATGAGGCACTGAGGCTTATGCTTCATTTGTCTATATCAAAACAGTTAGATAGAAATTAGAGGGACCACATTGGGGGATTGCTGACAGGTACAACTTTCCCATATCCCTACAAACCAGAAATAAAACCTCAGGCGGATATAAGGAGAGGTGGGCAAGTTAGGAAGCCAGGGGTGGGCACCAGTAAAAGGACAGATAGTAGCTACATGAAACAAAAAAGTTCTTAACTCTAACTAAACCTCTAAAAGAAACAAACAAACAAAAACCTTGCTTGGAGAAAACCACAGTGCAGATCTGCTCCATTCCATGACCTTCCCAGCTCAATTTTCCTTTTTTTAATGTTCTGTTTTGTTTTGCTTCAAGCATGACCCACCTGTACAAAACAAAACAACTGCATAGAGTGCTAAGCACAGGTCAATAAGCCTTGCCCTCACCACTGGAAAAAAGCCAACGGGCATCTGAACCTCACCACCCAGAGCAAAAAGGACCAGCACAGAAATGAGCCAGTGGGGTGAACCAGTTTCAGTCCTAAGGGCTGCCACATAGGCTAGCTCAGTGTGTGGACGCAGATACATTTGCCCTCTGGAGAAAAATTTTGGCTCAATGGGCAGATTAAAAGTCTCCACACCTATCTCTGTGTAAAGCTGAGTGAACTTTGCTATAATCAGTGTTACCTCTGAGGGATGCCCAGCCGAGCCCAATATGCGGACTCAAAAACATCTAGCCCCTCAGAAAACTTTTGAATACGCAGGCTGATTAAAGGTACATGGCCCCAGGGAGTGAGAGAAAGTGCTCAGCACCTCATCTGTACCCCAAGACAAAGGAAGGGTGTGGAAGCAATCAGGTTGCCTGGCTAGAGCTCAGTGCCTGGTCTCTTCCCCAAGACTAGGAAGGGCAAAGGAGTGAACATGCTGGCTGACTGGAATTCAGCATTTGGGTCTCTACCCCAAGACTAGTGAGCAGTCTGCTTTGCTAGAGCTCTGATCCCACAGCCCAACCCAGTGGTGTGTGCTTACACACAAGTAACAGGACCTTTTCATTCTTTACTCTTCAAATGAACATCAAACTGGAGGCCTGGGTGGCTAAAGGTAAAAAAGCTAGATGTAGACAAGCCAGAACAGCCACTGGACACCCTGAGTAGGTTAAAGTGTAGGCTTCAAGAGTGGCAGAATACTTTCTGACTCACTACCCATGCTTAAGAATTTCACAACCCACTCCCCAACTATAACCTCACAGATGCCTATAACAGACACACTGTTCCCCAGCAGAGCAGTCCAAATTCTGGGAATTACTGCTACTCCACAGGACTTTCCCTGCATGACCCCAACAGCTGCCTCTTCCTACCAGGCTGCACCTGGTCAATAATGGGCTCTGAGGGAATACATTAGTAAACACAACAGGAGAGCTATAGACAAAAAGCTGAGGACCAGAGATTGAAGGAGGGCATCCATTACACTGATAGAGCCCAGCTGACATATACTCTTCTCAACATTAAGGATATTCTATCTTAATTTTTAATTTTATTCTTTTCATTTTTAAAGAATAATTTGTTTATCTATGTGTGGCTTATTCCACCTTCTTTTATTATTCTTAACCTTTCTATTCCTTTGTAATTTCTGACAATAGTACCCTTCTCCACAATTATTGAACTATATACCTATACATTAGTAAATTGTTTACTTGCAGCCCTCACATTTACTCCCCTTCTCCCTATCTTCCTTTTTCCTTATTTTCCCCATCACATCCCCACTTATTTTTACTACCTAATTTTTAACTTCTATTCAAATAATTTTTTTTCTAACCTTCTACTGTACCACATAAGAATGATAGAATACATCATATATAACATGATTGGTTGTATAGACAATGTTGTCAATGGCATTTTATGTGGTGAATTTGTTATTGCTGAGCTATCCACCTAGGCTGGTGGTGAGAAACATCAAATCAAACCTGCCAGTACCCAGTCCTGCCAGAACATAGAGAATAATTCAGTGGAAAGACTTTTAGGTGACTAAAACACCCAACAAATGAACTGACTTCAAACAACCAAATGCCAATGCAGAAACACATGAAATATGAAAAAGCAAAACAATATACCATCTCAAAAAAGTCAACAATCACACAACAAAGGATCTAAATGACAGTGAAGGAAGTGAAATCTCAAATTTTGAGCTCAGGAGAATGATGATAAGAATGACTAATGAAGGATTCCAAGATGGCGGATAGAGGTAGGAAGCAGAAAGCAAGCCTCCTATAGTGAAATCTTGGAGAGATGCTGGAGACACACTTTGCAGGCATAATCACTGAGAAAAGGCATAACTTTGACCCCTACACACCTCCAGCCGGCGCAGAGAATCTCCACTTCACGTTAAACGGAGAAACGAGGAAGGCCCCCGGGGCCGCCAATGCCGGGCACCCACTGGGAAGACGTGGACCAGGTGAGCTTCGTGGTACCGCGGTACTCCCACAGACAAGCCTGGGCCAGAGCAGCATAGCCCCCTGGACAGACTGACCTCCACCCAGGGGAAAAAAAAGGGAAACTGAGTAATAAGCAATAAGAACAATTAAGACACGCTGGAAAGAGGGTGGGGCGCCCTGAGTGCTGAAGATTGGGGGAAGGGAATCCTTCCCGGGACTGTAAATAAACAAACCAGGCAGGCTGGAGAGCCTCTGGAGGGAGCGGAGCGCGCACCCAGCAACCAGGAGCAGGGAAGCTTGTGAGAGTGGTGGAGGGAGAAAAACTCCACAGGAGAGGAGGGAAGACCCATTTCCCATTGTGAACTGTAAATAAACATGGCGGCCGGCAGGAGCAGCAGCACCACCCGTAAGCAGGAGCAGGAAAGCTTGTGAAAGTGGCAGTGGGAGGAAGACTGCACAGAAGTGGGGGAAGACCCACCTCCCACATGAACTGTAAATAAACATGCAGGCCTGACAACGCGGGGGCAGTGTCACCTTTCCCAGTGCTTGGAAAGGGGAAAGCCTGTAGCAGAGGCTCCCGCACAGGAGAACTCTGAACAAACAAAGCCTGTGGGACCAGGTGAGTGCTAAGTTCACCCCAGAGATCTGCATAAATAACACCACCAGCTACAGCAGGCTGAGAGGAGCAGGCAGGCAAACCACAGTTGCAGATACCACTCTCAGAACTGTCTCCAGACTCTTTTTTTTTCTTTTTCTCCCTACCTTTGATGAGAGAACAACCGAATTACACCTGCAAGCCGAAAAACTTACTGAAACTGTATTGCATTTGAACTGGGGACACTTGGTGGGGCTTTGTGTGTGTGTGTGTGTGTGTGTGTGTGTGTGTGTGTGTGACTGTGTACTTTTGTTCTACTTTATGCATCCCCTTTGATGAGACAACTACAGAACAACATCTGAGGCACCAACTCCAGGACTGGAGATTGAGACAGACACCCAAATTATTAAGACTGAAACTGCATTGCATATAAACTTGGAAGTTTTTTGGTTTTTTTTTTCTTTTAATTTTCTATTTTCCATTTTATTTTAATTCATTTTTATATATAGATATTTCTTTCATTTACTTATTTTTTATTTTTTTTATCTTTGATTTTCAATCCTCTCTCTGTCTCTCTATTGTCTGTTCAGCTTACTGTCGATTAGTACACTAACACTCCCTGTTTATACTTTGAAACTCTCTTGTCTGATACCTTGTTCTGCTTTCTCCCTCTTGTCTGTATATTTGTTTTCGCCTTTTCTTTAACTTCTTGCTTTCCATCTCAGCTCACCCTTCCATTCTAAATATTACCATTGTTATTATTACAAGCTAGAAAATACTTAATTGCATACAGTACAGGGACAGTAACAACACCAAAGACAATGAAAGGAAGAGAGAAAAAACAGGGAAACCAGTTTCCCCACAGCAAAAAATTAGTACAGGAACCAGAGGGGAATGAAGAGAACAGAAACTCAGATCCAGACTCCAACAAATGAAGATAAACTATGCCAAAGGTCCCAATGAAGCCCACAAGAATAATTTAAAAGAAGACATACTACAAATACTCAATGAGAATTTTATAGAGATGATACTGGATAGGGTCAACCAAAATGTACAGGAGACACTCAAGAAATTCCAAGACAACAAAAATAGAGAATTTTAAAAAGCAAAAGAAGAAATAAAGGAAACCATAAAAGCACTGTATAAACACCAAAGTGAAAGAGAGAACACAATGAATAAACGGATAAATGAACTCAGGACAAAAACAGACAACATTAAAGAGGAAAACTGCCAGGATATGGAAAACCTCAGAAAAAAGAACGAAACAGAACTGCAAAACAAAACGGAAGGCCAATCCAGCAGAATAGAACAAACAGAAGACAGAATCTCAGAACTTGAAGATGAAATGGTAATTAAAGGAAAAACCGAAGAACTATTAATTAAACAACTCAAGACCTGTGAAAAGAAAATGCAAGAACTCACTGACTCCATCAAAAGACCAAACTTGACAATCATGGGCATCGAAGAAGGAGAAGAGGTGCAAGCGAAGGGAATGCATAATATATTCAACAAAATAATAATGGAAAATTTCCCAAATCTAGAGAAAGATATTCCCATACAGATGCAAGAGGCCGCCAGGACACCAAACAGACCAGATCAAAATAGAACTACTCCACGACATATCATCATTAAAACAACAAGTTCAGAAACTAAGGAAAGAATATTGAAGGCTGTAAGAGAGAAAAAACAAGTAACATACAAAGGTAAACCCATCAAAATCACAGCAGACTTCTCAACAGAAACATTAAAAGCAAGAAGAGCGTGGGGTGAGATCTTCCGGGCACTGAATGAAAATAACTTCAACCCCAGGATACTCTACCCAGCAAAGCTATCATTCAAAATAGATGGAGCAATAAAAGTCTTCCATGATAAGCAGAAACTAAAACAATATGTGACCACAAAGCCACCATTACAAAAGATTCTGCAAGGGATCCTGCACACAGAAAGTGACACCCAACTTAACCATGAAAAGGCAGGCAGCACCAAACCACAGGATAAGAAAAAGCAAGACAGTAGAGAGTAACATCAAGTTAGGTACACACAATCAAACCTTCAAACAACTAAGATAACTAAATGGCAGGAATCACCACATACCTATCAGTACTAACACTTAATGTTAATGGACTTAATTCACCCATCAAAAGACACCGTTTGACAAAATGGATTAAAAAAGAAGATCCAACAATTTGTTGCTTACAGGAGACTCATCTCACTGACAGAAATAAGCATATGCTTAGGATGAAAGGCTGGAAGAAGATTTACCAAGCCAATGGCCCCCGAAAACAAGCAGGAGTAGCAATACTTATCTCTGACAAAGTAGACTTCAAAGCTACATTGATCAAACGAGATAAAGAAGGACATTCCATACTAATAAAAGGGGAAATAGACCAAAAGGAAATAATAATCATCAATCTGTATGCACCCAATGTCAATGCACCAAATTTCATCAAACATACCCTGAAAGACCTAAAAGCATATATAAACGCCAACACAGTGGTTGTGGGAGACTTTAACACTCCATTAGCATCAATAGATAGGTCATCCAAACAAAAACTCAATAAAGAAATCCAAGATCTAAAATATGCTACTAGATCAAGTGGACCTAGTAGATGTCTACAGAACATTTCATCCAACCTCTACACAATATACATTCTTCTCAGCAGCCCATGGAACCTTCTCCAAAATAGATCATATCCTAGGGCACAAAGCAAGCCTCAGCAAATATAAGAAAATAGAAATAATACCATGCATACTATCTGACCACAATGCAGTAAAAGTAGAACTCAACAACAAAAGTAAAGACAAAAAACATGCAAACAGCTGGAAACTAAATAACTCATTACTTAATGAAGAATGGATCATTGATGAAATAAAAGAGGAAATTTAAAAATTCCTGGAAGTCAATGAAAATGAAAACACAACCTACCGGAACCTATGGGACACAGCTAAGGCAGTCTTGAGAGGAAAGTTTATAGCCATGAGTGCATATATTAAAAAGAGTGAAAGATCCCAAATCAATGACCTAATGATACATCTCAAACTCCTAGAAAAACAAGAACAAGCAAATCCCAAAACAAACAGAAGGAGAGAAATAATAAAAATAAGAGCTGAAATCAACGAAATAGAAACCAAAAAAACCATACAAAGAATTAATGAAACAAAAAGTTGGTTCTTTGAAAAAATAAACAAGATTGACAGACCCCTGGCAAACCTGACTAAAATGAGGAGAGAAAAAACCCAAATTAGTAGAATCAGGAATGCAAAAGGGGAGATAACAACAAACACCATGGAAGTCCAGGAAATCATCAGAGACTACTTTAAGAACCTATATTCAAATAAATTTGAAAATCTAAAAGAAATGGACAGATTTCTAGATACTTATGATCACCCAAAAGTGAACCAAGAGGAAATTAATCACCTGAATAGATCTACAACACAAAATGAAATTGAAGCAGCAATCAAGAGTCTCCCCAAAAAGAAAAGTCCAGGACCTGATGGATTCTCTGCTGAATTCTATCAGACCTTTAAAGAAGAACTGATACCAACCCTCCTTAAACTGTTCCACGAAATAGAAAGGGAAGGAAAATTGCCAAACACATTTTATGAAGCCAGTATTACACTTATCCCAAAACCAGGCAAAGACACCTCCAAAAAGGAGAACTATAGGCCAATCTCCTTAATGAACATTGATGCAAAAATCCTCAACAAAATAATGGCAAACCGAATTCAGCAACACATCAAAAAGATTATTCACCACAACCAAGTAGGCTTCATCCCAGGGATGCAGGGGTGATTCAACATATGAAAATCAATAAACATAATAAACCACATTAACAGAAGCAAAGACAAAAACCACTTGATCATCTCAATAGATGCAGAAAAAGCCTTTGATAAGATCCAACATCATTTCATGATAAAAGCTCTAAGAAAACTAGGAATAGAAGGAAAGTTCCTCAACATTGTAAAAGCTATATATGACAGACCTACAGCCAGCATTATACTTAACGGAGAAAAATTAAAACCATTCCCTCTAAAATCAGGAACCAGACAAGGATGCCCACTATCCCCACTCCTATTCAACATAGTACTGGAATTCCTAGCCAGAGCAATTAGGCCAGAAGAAGGAATAAAAGGAATACAAATAGGTAAAGAAACTGTCAAAATATCCCTATTTGCAGACGACATGATCCTATATCTTAAAGACCCAAAAAACTCTACTCAGAAGCTTCTAGACATCATCAATAGCTATAGCAAGGTAGCAGGATATAAAATCAACATAGAAAAATCATTAGCATTTCTATACACTAACAATGAGCAAACTGAAAAAGAATGTATGAAAACAATTCCATTTACAATAGCCTCAAAAAAAACCAAATACCTAGGTGTAAATCTAACAAAAGATGTGAAAGACCTCTACAAGGAAAACTATATACTTCTGAAGAAAGAGATTGAGGAAGACTATAGAAAGTGGAGAGATCTCCCATGCTCATGGATTGGTAGAATCAACATAGTAAAAATGTCGATACTCCCAAAAGTAATCTACATGTTTAATGCAATTCCCATCAAAATTCCAATGACATTCATTAAAGAGATTGAAAAATCTACTGTGAAATTTATATGGAAACACAGGAAGCCACGAATAGCCAAGGCAATACTCAGTCAAAAGAACAATGCTGGAGGTATCACGATACCTGACTTCAAACTATCTTACAAAGCAATAACAATAAAAACAGCATGGTACTGGCACAAAAACAGACATGAAGACCAGTGGTACAGAATAGAGGACCCAGATATGAAGCCACACAACTATAAGCAACTTATCTTTGACAAAGGAGCTAAAAATATACGATGGAGAAATAGCAGCCTCTTCAACAAAAACTGCTGGGAAAACTGGTTAGCAGTCTGCAAAAAACTGAAACTAGATCCATGTATATCACCCTATACCAAGATCTACTCAAAATGGATCAAGGATCTTAATATCAGGCCCCAAACTCTTAAGTTGATACAGGAAAGAGTAGGAAATACTCTGGAGTTAGTAGGTATAGGTAAGAACTTTCTCAATGAAACCCCTGCAGCACAGCAACTAAGAGATAGCATAGATAAATGGGACCTCATAAAGCTAAAAAGCTTCTGTTCATCAAAAGAAATGGTCTCTAAACTGAAAAGAACACCCACAGAGTGGGAGAAAATATTTGCCAACTATACATCAGACAAAGGACTGATAACCAGAATATATAGGGAACTTAAAAAACTAAATTCTCCCAAAACTAATGAACCAATAAAGAAATGGGCAAGTGAACTAAACAGAACTTTCTCAAAAGAAGAAATTCAAATGGCCAGAAAACACATGAAAAAATGCTCACCATCTCTAGCAATAAAGGAAATGCAAATTAAAACCTCGCTAAGATTCCACCTCACCCCTGTTAGAATAGCCATCATTAGCAACACCACCAACAACAGGTGTTGGTGAGGATGCGGAGAAAAAGGAACCCTCTTACACTGTTGGTGGGAATGTAGACTAGTACAACCACTCTGGAAAAATATTTGGAGGCTACTTAAAAAGCTAGACATTGATCTACCATTTGATCCAGCAATACCACTCTTGGGGATATACCCAAAAGACTGTGACACAGGTTACTCCAGAGGCACCTGCACATCCATGTTTATTGCGGCACTATTCACAATAGCCAAGTTATGGAAACACCCAAGGTGCCCCAGCACTGACGAATGGATTAAGAAAATGTGGTATCTATACACAATGGAATTTTATGCAGCCATGAAGAAGAACAAAATGTTATCATTCGCTGGTAAATGGATGGAATTGGAGAACATCATTCTGAGTGAGGTTAGCCTGGCCCAAAAGACCAAAAATCGTACGTTCTCCCTCATATGTGGACATTAGATCAAGGGCAAACACAACAAGGGGATTGGACTTTGAGCACATGATAAAAGCGGGAGCACACAAGGAAGGGGTGAGGATAGGTAAGACACCTAAAAAACTAGCTAGCATTTGTTGCCCTTAACGCAGAGAAACTAAAGCAGATACCTTAAAAGCAACTGAGGCCAATAGGAAAAGGGGAGCAGAAACTAGAGAAAAGGTTAGATCAAAAAGAATTAACCTAGAAGGTAACACCCAAGCACAGGAAATCAATGTGAGTCAATGCCCTGTATAGTTATCCTTATCTCAACCAGCAAAAACCCTTGTCCCTTCCTGTTATTGGTTATACTCTCTCTACAACAAAATTAGAAATAAGGGCAAAATAGTTTCTGCTGGGTATTGAGTGGGGGGAGAGGGAAGGGGTGGAGTGGGTGGTAAGGCAGGGGGGAGAAATGAACCAAGCCTTGTATGCACATATGAATAATAAAAGAAAAAGGAAAAAAAAAAAGAATTAACCTAGAAGGTAACACCCACGCACAGGAAATCAATGTAAGTCGATGCCTTGTATAGCTATCCTTATCTCAACCAGCAAAAACCCTTGTTCATTCCTATTATAGCTTATACTCTCTGTACAACAAAATTAGAAATAAAGGCAAAATAGTTTCTGCTGGGTATGGAGGGGGTGGGGGGTGAGAGGGAGGGGGTGGAGTGGGTGGTAAGGGAGGGGGTGGGGGCAGGGGGAGAAATGACCCAAGCCTTGTATGCACATATGAATAATAAAAGAAAAAAAAAAGAAATGCAAAAAAAAAAAATAAAACACACATCAGTTCAAATCACTACTACTGAAACTGATAGCCAAAGTCATCACTGAGAATAAATGGCTGCTTTTTATTGGCAAAAAAAAAAAAAGAATGATTAATGAGATAAAAGAAGACATGTATAAACACCTCAATGAAACAGAAACAGCTAAATGAATTCAGAGAGAACACAAGTAAAGAACTAAATGAACTCAGAGACTAAAATAAATAGCTAAATGAAATATGGAAAACAATGCAACAGATGAGAACTAAAACGATAAGAAATCCTGAACAAAAAATCAAATTGAAGTTCTGGAAATGAAAATATCTCTCTCTCAGTGTAGCTAAAGGCATAGGAAACATATTCAATAAAATAATAGAAGAAAACTTCCCAAATCTTGAGAGCGGGATGCCCATCCAGGTATACAAGGCCTCTAGATAGACAAGACCAAAATAGAACCTCTCCACAGCATATTATAGTTAGAACATTAAGTTCAGAAAACAAGGAAAGAATACTGAAAGTTTCAAGGAAGAAGGGCCAAGTCACTTATAAAGGCAAACCCATCAGGAGACTTCTCAATAGAAACCTTAAAAGCAAAGAGGGCATGGAATGATATATTTCAAGTGCTGAAAGAAAATAAGTGACAAAGTAGATCACTCTACCCAGCAAAGCTACCATTCATAACTGGAGGAGAAATAAAAACCTATCAGGATAAACAAAACTAAAGAAATTTGTAACAACTCATTCACAACTGCAGAAGATAACTCAAATCTACACACAAAAGAAGATAAATATAATCATAAAAATATGGAAAAAAAAGTAAATCTCAACATATGAACAGATAAGCAAATGAAGGATAGGAAAGAATCAAACATAAAAAAAAAGCAAAAATATGGCAGGAATTACTATATACCTTTCAATATTAACACAGAATCAAAAGACAGAGAATGGCTAATTGGATAAAAAGCAAGACCCAACCATTTTTTTGCATACAAGAAACAAATATCCATGACAAAAACAAACATTGGATAAAAAGGTGGAAAAAGATCTTCCAACCAAATGAACCCCAAAAGCAGCAGGAATAACTATACTCATATTTGATAAAGTAGATTTCAAACCAAAATTAGTCAGAAGACCATTAATAAAGGTAACAATCCATTAAGAGGAAATGACAATTGTTAACATATATGTGCTAAATGTTGGTACACCCAACTTCATTAAACAAACACTACTGGAATTAAAAGCACAACAGATCCCAACAAAATGATAGTGGGGTCAATATGCCACTATCACCAATAGACAGGTCATCTAGACAAAAAAAAAATCAGCAAAGAATTAAATGACTCTACAGATCAAATGAACTTAACAGATATCTAGAGCATTTCACCAAGCAGCTGCACAATACACATTCTTCTCAGCAGCCCATGGAACTTTCTCCAAAATGGATCATATGTTAGGATACAAAGCAAGTCTTAGCATACATAAGAAAGTTGAAATAACACTCTGTATTCTATCAGACCATAATGGAACAAAACTAGAACTCAACAGCAAAAGAAACTGCAGAAAATATTCAAACACATGGAGACTGAATGACACATTGTTGAATGACAAGTTGGTCACTGAAAAAATAAGGGGGGATACCCGAAAGTTCCTAGTATGTAATGAAAATGAAAACACAACCTTCCAGAACCTCTGGGATACAAAAAAGGCAGTGCTAGGAAGAAAGTTTATAGCTATAAGCATCTACATCAAACAAACACAGAATCTCAAATAAATAGCACCTCAAGCTCCTAGAAAAACAAGAACAAGTCAAACACCAAATTAGCAGGCAGAAAGAATCCATAAAACAAAAAGCTAGTTCTTCAAAAAGATAAATAAGATTCATAAACCTTTAGCTAATCTGACGAGGAGGGAAAAAACCCAAATTAATAAAATCAGAGATGAAAAGGGGGCTATCACAACAAATACCAATGAAATCCTGAGGATCATGAAGGAATACTTTGAAAACCTATATTCAAAATCTGGAAAACCTAGAGGAAACTGATAAATTTCTAGATGCATTTGACCTATCAAAACTGAACTAAGATGATATAAATAGATCTATTACAAGCATTGAGACTGATGAAGTAATGTTTTCCCAACAAAGAAAAATCCAAGAACCAGATGGATTCACTGACAAATTATACCAGATCTTTAAAAAACTATCACCTACTTCATGAAATAGAAACACTACCAAACTCATTCTATGAATCCAGTATTACAGTCATTCCAAAATTGGAAAAGGACACAACAAAAAAAAGAGAATTATGCACCAATCTCTTAAATAAACATAGACACAAAAATTCTCAATAAAATATTTGCAAACCAAATTCAACTACACATTTAAAAGATCATATACCATGATCAAGTTGGTTTCTTTCCAGGGATGCAAAGATGGCTCAACATATGTAAATCAATAAATGTAATACATCACATAAACAGAATCAAAGAAAAAAAAATCACATGATCATCTCAACTGATGCAGAAAAAGCCTCTGACAAAATTCAACATCCTTTTATGATAAAAGGAAACTAGAAGAAATGTACCTCAACATAATAAAGGCTATGTATGACAAACCTATAGCCAACATCATACTAAACAGGGAAAAACTGAACTCATTTATTCCCTCTAAAGTCAGGAATGAGTACTAGAATTCCTAGCCGAAGCAATAAAGCAAGAGAAAGAAATAAAAGGAATTCAAGTAGGAATGGAAGAAGTCAAATTATTCCTACTTGCAGATGATATGATTCTATACTTGTAATACCCTAAAGATTCCACCAAAAAAAAAAAAAAAACTCCTAGAGCTGATAAACACTTTTGGCAACATAGCAGGATATAAAATCAGTAGTTTTTCTATATACCAACAATGAACAGGCTGAGAAAGAAATCAGGAAAATTATCCATTCACAATAGCCTAAAAAAATACTTAGGTATAAACTTAACTAAGGAGGTATAAAACATCTACAGTGAGAAGTATAAAACCTTGAAGGTAGAAACTGAATGACATTGGAAGGTGGAAAGACCTACCATGTTCATGGATGGCAGAGTTAATGTTGTAAAAATGGCTATACTACTGAAAGCAATCTATAGATTTAATGCAATGCCCAATGCCATTCTTCACAGAAAAAGTTAAAATTCATATGGAAGCATAAAAGACCTCAAATAGCAAAAGTAATCCTGGCCAAAAACAGCAACACTGGAGACAGCACAATACTACCCTTCAAATTATACTACCAAGCCATAGTAATACAAACAGCTTTGTACTGGCACAAAAACAGACATGAAAAATAATAGAAGAGAATAAGAAAGTCAGAAATAAAACCACATACCTACAAGTCATCTGATCTTTGAGAAAAAAGAGCCAAAAACATACTTTGGAAAAAAGACAGCCTCTTCAAAAAATGGTGCGGGGAAAACTGGTTATCTACATGCAGAAGGGTAAGACTAGACTTCTAGCTCTGTCTCTGAAACCTTGAAACTACTACAAGAAAACATAGGCAATATGCTGGAGGATACAGGTGTAGGCAAGTACTTTCTGAATAGGACTCCAATTGCTCAGGAAATAATAGAAAGAATTGACAAATGGGACTTCATTAAATTAAAAAGTTTCTGCACATCAAGAGAAATAATTACCACAATCAAAAGACAACCCACAGAATGGGAGAAAATCTGTACTAACTATTTAACAAATAAAAGATAAAGATTAATATCCAGAATATATAAAGAACTCAAAAACTGAACAGCAAAAAACAAAATAATCCAATTAATAAATGAGCAAAGAAATTGAACAGACAGTTCTCAAATGAAGAAATGCAAATGGCTAATAAATACATAAAGAAATGGTCAACATCCTGAGCTATACAGGAAATGGAAATCAAAACTACACTAAGTTTCCATCTCACCCCAGTCAGATTGGCAATCATCAAGAAAACAAACAACTAATGTGGGAGAGGATGTGGTAGTAAAAAGAACTGGTGGGAATGTAAACTAGCGCAACCACTATGGAAATCAGTATAGAGGTTACTCAAGAAACTAAAAATAATCCAGGGGCTGGTGGCTCACACCTATAATCCTACCTACTTGGGAGGCTTAGATGGGGAGGATCATGGTTCAAGGCCAGACTTGGCAAATAGTTTGCAAGATCCTATCTCCAAAATAACCAGAGCAAAATGAACTAGAGATGTGGCTCAAGTGGTACAGCATCTACTTTGAAAGTGCAAAGTTGCAACTAAAAATAGACCTACTTTATGACCCTACTATACCACTTAGGCATGTATCTGAAGGAGTATAAATCAATATACAAGATGACTGCCTGTATACCCATATTTATTTGCAGCTCTCTTCACAATAGCCAAACTGTGGAGACAGTCAAGGTGTCCAACAAGTGATGAATAGATAAAGAAAATATGGTGTGTACTATATACATAGTGTGCATATATACATACTATGGAATATTACTTCAGTCAGAAAGAAAAGTGAAATTATGTCATTTGCAGGAAAATGGATGAAACTGGTGATCATCATGCTGAGAAAGATAAGCCAAGTCAAAATGCCAAATATCGGGGCTGGTGGAGTGGCTCAAGTGGTACAGCACCTTCCTAGCAAGCATGAACCTCTGAGTTCAAACCATAGTACTGCCAAAAAACAAAAAAATAATAAAAATGCCAAATATCGTATGTTCTTATTCATTTGTGGAATCTTGACCTAAAATGATGCCGTGGTGATGATGATGATGGGACATTATTATTTCCTATGATAGAGCTTATTTCAAATTTGGATTTCTACAACCAATTTAGAGATATTATAGTGAACGTTTCCTGCATGGATTGAAGACTGGACTAGATGACCTTTCAGGAACCACTAGAATGCTAACATTGCAGTAATTTTAAAAGCAGCATTTCAACTCAAATACCATAGGCCTTCATTTGCAAAGGTTAATTTTAGAAAACGGGGTGTTTCCAAAGTTTTAGGAGACAAATCATTTAGAAAACCAGGAGCATCTTCTGAACATGACATTTTAACTTAACATTTAGCCTTGTCTATAGGGTCCAGGCCGAAAGATAGCTATAAAACAACAGATGGTATTTTTAAACATGACTCAAAAAAGTCTTTTCCAATTATCAGGCACCAGTTTACAGCAGGTGTTAATTTACATTACATAATTTCTTCAATTTTATTTCTCCATATTATGCTTCTGTTTTCCTTACCTAAGACTTTTGTCTAAGTAGTTTCAACAGTGAATTAGCTGTTTAAAATATAATGGTTCCAACCTGGCAGTGTGAAGAACTCTAGAAGGGAAATTTCCTGAGTTCCAAGTCTCTCTGTTGGTACCAGCATGGAGACAACAGCAGCCATGTGACTGAACCTGAGCCACATGAATTCAACCTAAGGGGTATCACTTGAGTCAAAGCTCAGGATGAATACTACTCCTACTGAATGAGAAGACAAATATATAGAAGGCCATGGAGAGTATTAGTGAGTAAGAAGTGAAATGATAAAAATGATGATGGCTGAAGACAGGCCTGGGATAAATTCTAAGCAAAATTAACTGGGATTACCTTATTTTGTAGCAAATTTTGCAAGGCAGATTCCATTTTGTAGTGAAAATTGAAGCACAAAGTAAGGATTAACTTTAAAAACCTAAGGATTATGAGGAGAAAAAGGATCTCTGAGAAATATGTGTTGCCAAATGCATCCCTTTAAATATTACTTAATATATCAGGCACTGCCTTGAGGAGAGCAAGATAAATAAGACAGGATCCCTATTTTATAGGGAATCACATTATGGTTGGAGAGACATACCCCTCAATCACTGTGAGATAATATAGTAAGAACTATGTTTATAAGATTGTCTAAGATAGATGGGAGCATAATGAAATAAAAGCATAATTGGAAAGACTTCACAGATGTGTTATTTGAATCAATTCTTTGTGAATGAGGAAGAATTTCAGGAGGAGGGAAAAAGGCATTTCAAGCAGAGGGAGGCATATGTGCTAAGATTCAGTAACAAGAAATGAGACTCAAACACTGGAAATACTCCACATCAATGAGAATCCTAATATCATGCTAAAAAGTTCTTGGCTTTAAGAAGCCAAGAGACATTTTCAAGCTGGAAAATAGCATAAGTGGGCCTATCATGTTACAGTACCGCACACTGATGTGATTACCATGGGAGAAGACTATGTATGTAACTAGGAGACTACAGGCAATGACACTACTGCAACAGGCCAGGTGGGAGATGAGGAGACTTAAGTAACAGTGCTCCTGTGAGAGAAGAAGAGAGATTCCTAAAACTTGGTATCTAACTCCAGATGAGGGCAGGAGTACAGGCAGTATAAGGATAACAAAGTTTCTAGTAAGGATGACTTACAGATGGTTTTTCATTAGGCAAAGCAGGAAATACAATGGTTTGGTGAGCTTTCAGAGATGACTAAAGTTTCACTCAAACTCGGTATAGGTACCTTTGAGAAATCTAATCAAATATATTCTATCAACATGTCTAGTGCCCAAGAAAGAGAAAAATCAGGTGATTATCTTGATGCCAGAGTTCTCTCAGGACACCTGAGGTAGCTTCAGCACAATCTCAAATCTGAACAAGTAATATCAAAGGAACAGGAGAAGCTGTTTAAGGAGAGCTGGTTTAGAAAGAGAAGTCAATTTTAGACTCTTAGACAGTAATAGATGCAAGAAGAAACAATAAGAGACACCGGAAAGAAAAAGAGCTACAAGAGAATCAGGAGAGAATGATTTTACAGAAGGCAAAGGAGGTACATTAATTATACTCAACCACTTTCTTACCAAGTATTGATGGATACTGGTTTCAGACTGTTTTTCAGGTCTGAGTGATTCAACTTGTGTTCGTGAAGTACAGAAACAATCCTGGAAGTAAGAAATAAATAAGTGAAAAGTATGGCACAGGATAAGCAGGGGTGGTGAATGGATACAAAAAGATGTGATGCCCAGAGAGGAGCAGTCCAGAACTGAAACAAGGACTCATCCTATGGGGAGAGGAGGGAGGAGTGGCTAGGCATGCAGACAGCTAACTTCAGACCGGTTAGAATTGTAGCTGGTACTATCTCTGAGCTTTGTCCTCTCTTTTCTTGGTGTTGCAGTATCAATTCATTTTAAAACCTGATGTTAACTTTTACCTCTTTCATTACCCTTGATGAATTTCTAGATATTTCTAAATATTTAGCTAAAATTATTTTCTTCTGAATACTTAGCTAAAGATTAGTCTGCTGTAATTTTATCTTGATCCTCAGATGTTTTTCTTCTTGAGTGTAGAAACGATATTATTCCACATTAAACCATACATTTATTTTTTAAATTACATACTGAGTGAATTTCTTACCAATTTGTTTAAGGTGACAAACACGTCCAACTCAAAGCAAATTAAAAGAGACTTGTTCTAGTATCATAATTTACATTTTCCTGCATAATAACTCATGGCTCTATTATCATATATTGCCTATAAAGAAGTGTACCACCTACATATGATCTAGCACATCTTCAATTAGTGGGATGAATGAAGCTGATCTTACATTATTTAGGGAGAAAAAGTATGCCAAAAGAAAAGTATAAGTACATCATATGAGACTTTTATAAGAAATTATTTTCAAGAATCTCATCAATAAGCACTTTTATATGAATATTAAAGTACAATATCAAATAAGGCTATCTTTCTCTAGTTAATATTTTATAATCAGTCACTTAAAAAGTAATCAAATTTCATTTTTTTAAAAAAAAGCCAGAATTTCTTAATAATCAAGCTATTTTACCAGTTAGCCTAATTTACTGATTATCTGAAGTTGAATTCAGCACTCTGAATCCCTCATCTATCAAATGAATGGACTAAAGTAAATGGCCTCTTATACCTTCTCCAATTTACAAAGTGATAGAAAATTGTAAATCTAAGTACTTCTTCAGAGCAGGAGTCAGCAAACTATGGTCCATGAACCACCAGCTGTTTTGTGAATAAAGTTTCACTGGAACTCATTCATTTTTTTTCATTTTTACACACTGCCTATGGCTGCTTAAATGCTACAAGAGTAGAAGAGTAGTAGCATGCAAATATTGCTTCATAGAATGAGATACTTGACTTCAATGTATTTTCTAGATACATATATTCAAAGAAAGTATGTTATGTATTTTCCATGTAACTAACAAGACAGTGTCCTAAGTTCATAGTTCTGCCTCTTAGCTTTGGTGACTGATGGAGTGGCAGCTATGAGTCTGAACCCTGGCTTCAATTCTTGGCACTCACAGGCAAACTCAAAATGAGGATTCCACCTGTCCTGCCAATCTCACAACTTTAAAAACTGAGATCATTGTCTTAATATAAAAATTCCCTATTCAAACATTACCCTGTATATAAATCAGAATAAAAGTTCTCAAGTCACTTAATCTAAAACAGCTAACATGCATCTACTCCAAACACAAAACAAACTGGCATCTAATATAGCTCATAAAATGCACTGGTCCAAATGTTTTTACCTCACTGTTAAGCCAAAAGGCTTGTTTTAAATGCTATCTTGCTTGCCTTTACTCAGAAATTTATACAAGGAATTTTCTCTTGATGGTACTGGGGATAAAAGGAATTTTTGAAAGATTTAAAGGATAAGGCATAGCTAACTAGATGGGACTTGGCATCTAAGCATACAATATAGAAAAAGTAGGTATAAGAAAAAGGATTAGAATAATGAGTATATCAAAGAAGTACAGAAGATCTGTGTAAGAGACAAAAACTCACTGAGAATTTAATTCATTCCTCAAGACAGAAGTCATTCAACAGAATATGCCTTTTGATAAGGCTCTGCATTAACATCTAACTATTGATGGCACACAGTAAGATCTAGGTTAACAAAAACTTACCAGAAGAGACATTGAATCGCTTTAGTTCACAGAAAGTGACAAAAATCCATCTATTCCAAAGAAGATTTTTGCTTTATCTTCCTTTCAAGACGTAGAAATATTCTACTATAAAAAACAAAAGCAAAATAAGTTAGATTTACCTAAAAGTTCCTTGAAGAAGTAGTTCTGTAGCCTCACTGGGTATTTAGGCAGGCATTCCTTGACATGAAGACAAGTGACTTCTAAAAGTTGTCTTTAAAGAATATTTCTCATTACTGAACACTGTTTGGGATCTGACATCACTACAGAAAGGCAGAGTGAAGTTGAAGGGAGGTTCTGTATATTTTCAAATTATTTCCAAGATACTTGTATCTTTTCTTCCCTGTCTTTTCTGTACTAGTTTTTAAAAGCACCCTGAACAAATATGAAAGCCATCCAGAGAAACAATTTTGTAGCTATTTTTATATAAATAGTACCACTTACAAATAAACCTCAAGAATTTCCAATGGTTCTATTTAAGTAAACTTTGAGAAATTACAAAGCTTTCTGATTGGATTAATTACCTATTAAATTATTGGGGATCCTTGATTAGCAAATTTGGGAAAGAATCAGGATTAGTAATAGATAGTAATGTGTTCTTGTTGCCATAGATTTAGTTTTTAGTTTTCATGTGAAAATATTTTTGTAAGTTAAATCATTTTACTTTATGATTTTTTTCTTTTATAATTTATTAAGATATATTCATTGTACAGGGGGGATTCATTGTGACAATTCCAAACAGGTTTATTTTGTACAATGGTTAGACTGCCCCCATCATTTCTTCACCTCAACCCCTTCCCTGCCCCACTTAAAGCAACTGCATGCTTAAGTGGTTTCATTGTTCTATTACCTAATGATTTTTAGTTCTCAACTCAAGTCCTGAGATTTGTTGATAGACATAGCAGATATGCAGATTATTATTATTATTATTTAGATTTTTTGAGATAAGATATTGCACTGTAGCCCAGGATGGGCCCAAACTTTCCATTCTCCAGTTCCCAAACACTAGGATTACAGGTGTGCTCCCACTTCCAGCAGATACAGAGATTACTATGTTTACAAAAAGGGGGGGGGGTCCATTTTTACTAACAGATTTAAATTTTTAACATAGTAACTTCTTAAATTCAAGGAGACACAAAAAAACACCACCAAAGGTTTTTAGACCTTTACCAATAGAAAGGGTGGCAGCATTAGAAACTTGCTAGTAGCAGGCTTTTCCTTACTTCTTCTAAACAACATCCCAAATTTGACCAAGGAGTCTACAAATCTCTGAGCAGAATGAGAAAAGGAAGATTTTGTAAAAATAAATGTTATAAAACAGTATCCAATTTTATTACTAAGGAAAGAAAGTGAATTTACTTGGCATGTTCACTATGAACCAAAGGTAGAGAATGGAAGGAAAAAGAACCTGAAAGGTCATAATTATTTTTTCACCTGCCAACCAATACTGACAATGTAAGATGCTGGTGTTTCCTGTGCTACAAAATGAGGAAAGCAGTGCCTGCTGGGCCTTTCGGGGTGACTGAGATAAAATAAGATACTTCATCTGGAAGTACTTGTAACTACCGAACACAATATATAAAAGATGGGAGAGGATGCTCTGAAAAGGGCAAAATGGTAAGACTTATCAGGAAAGCAAGTTGGCAATGTTTTGATAACCATGAAAATATCTATAGCTGTGACCCAGTAAAATGCCCACTCCATTCTACAGAGACAACCACATAAATGAAAAAACTGCACACACAGAAAGTCATTACATTGTCAAGTATTCATTCCATACGCTTAATGAATGACTACCACAGGTCAGGAACTGGCTGGACACTGGGGACACCCACTGATAATTAAGGCAAGCAAGGTACAGACCACTTGTAGCTGACTTTCCCACAGGTAGGAAGGTTACGGATATTGTGATCAACTTAATTTTCTGGTTATCATGATTTTGCATCCTGCCTTTGTTCCGTTAATATAATTGTTACTGATTTTGTTGTCTTCAACAACAAAACAATGTGAAAAGTCCATTATATTATCTATTTTTCAGAAAATCTATTATCTATTATAGATATATTATCTATTTTTCAGAAAAATTTGTGAGAATTGCTAGTACTAAAAAGACTGCCCTGTGGAGAGGTTTAATCTCAGAGGTTCTGCCTCAGATATACTCCACTATTAAGCGATAATTTTATAAGACACTTTGAGGTCAAGGCAGCAGCACCACCGGTCAAAGCAGTGGGGTGGGAGATTTGCTGTCAATGTTCTCCTGTGTGCGCTCTCTCACAGGTTGTGAATATAAATCTATTTTTTTTAAACCACACTTAAAAGACCTCTATTTCTAAGTGTATTCATGAGTACCTCATGTAGTCCCTTGCACATGTATCTAAAAAGTCAATTACAATAGAGCTTCATAAATAATTTACATCTGTTTCATAATAGAATGGTTTGCCTGAAGGCTTGAAACTTCAAAGGTCAACACTTGGGTTCTGAGTTAATTTAGGCATCCAACAGAGTCTACTGTTAGAAAGAATGAAAGAAAAAAAAACAAAAAACCTCCGATTTAACTCTCTTTGTTGAGCTTCAAAATTACCGTAATTTTCAAAGTGATCTTGGGAACCCATAAAACCTTAACGAAAACTACAGCGACGCACAGCTCGGTTGAATTTTCCAAACTTAGGATCGTGACTCATGCTTTCAACAAATATTTACAAAGGCGCCTAGTGTGTGCCAGGTACACACAAATCCTCATCAAGTACTGAAGAAAAAGCTATTTGACACAACAAACCCACGAGGAGGAAAACCCAATGCTAAATTTAAATTCGGGACAAAACGACGCTGAAGCGTTTAATTCTGTAAAACGTCCCCTCCAGTCCTGAGGGCAGATGGAGCGGGTGCCAGAGGGTGCCTTCTGTCGAAAGTCGCCAGACCGGTGACCGAGGCCAAAGGTGAGAGCCGGGGGACCCGGCACCTGGCACAGCCGAGCCCCGCAGGCCCTGCTGACCTCGCGCGGGGCAGACAGCGCGGGCGCAGGGGCCGCTCGCCGCGCGGGGCAGGGTCAGGTCAGGTCGGCCGGGCGGGCCTGGAGCTCGGGCTCGAGGTGGGGCAGCGAGTGCCGGCGCTAGGCTTCCCCGTCGTCTCCCACCAGCCCTACAGCTTCCCCTCGTTACCCTAGCGGCGACCACGGCCAGCGACTCCTCAAGCGCGGGACCCCGGCTCGCGGAGGGGGAAGGCGAGCGCGCTAGGCCCGCTCCCAGCGAGGGCCGCGGGGCGCAGCAGGGCGCCGCGCCCGTGACTGGGGCAGTTGGCTAGGTAACTCTGCCCCAGCCCCAGGCAGTCATCTCGGACGGGATTCGCCCCACCCCAGCATGAGACCAGGTTCGTGCCCCTGCTCCGCCTCTCGCCCCGAGCAGGGCAGAGAGGGGGCGGGGCCTTCGAGATGGAGGCGGGGCGCAAAGGAAACTACAGTTCCCGGCAGGTCGTGCGCTAGTGCAGTGGAGACTGCCGGGAGAGTAGGTCTCCTTTAAGCTTCCCCAATGGTGTGGGGGCTGTCGTTGACCCCGCGTCGCTGCGGATCCGAGGTCGCCGAGTGATGATGTTGTGAAGTTGCTCGCCGGTCCCTGCCACGCCCGAGTAGTTAGTAGTAGCGGCGGCAGCTCCGGCTGCTGCTCTCAGGCTGTCGCTGCTTTAGGGATTTCTCTGAGGGAGCGCGGGCAGAGAACGCAGGACGCCGGGCCATTCCTGTGAGTAACCTTTCCGCGCGCGACTCGAATTTGCCCTTGTCGACCTCCCCGGAAGGCAGAGGAGGCTCTCCGCTCCGTGCCCCTCGGCTCCTCGGAGGTCACTCGCGGACACCCGAGAGCTGGGTGCTCGCCGGGTCACCGTCGCGAGGAGGGAAGGGGTTGTTTCCCGGGCGTCGTTGCAGAGTGATGGGTGCTGGGCTCTGCGCCTCTGATGATTGGCACCTTCCCAGCCTCTGCCGGACAGCATCCATCTGGATCCCGGCTTTTAGGAGTAGCTTTAGTGTCTGGACATTAAATCTTAATCCTCGGTCACCATCTGTGATGTAAAGTGGAGGAGAGGGTATTGGAAAAGCCCTTTTTGTTTTGGGCTTTTCTTTGCAGTTGCGGTTGACTTTCGTTTGAAGCGTTAGTGATAGATATTAGCAGATTCCATTTTCAGTACCGGCATAAAAATAATCTCCCAAGGACAAAAAATTCTGGGTCACAGTAATAATGGTGAAGTCAGTTACTTGACCATGCACTTTTTACTTACACCCGCTATTTCTGCGTCCGAAAAATAGTAACTTTCTGTTGGAAATTCATCTAGCTGGAATGGATCTTAGCAACAAAATGAAGTCGACTCTTCTAGTTCTTGGTCTATCTTAGTAAATTTTTTCGTAACCTTCAAATCTTTGCTGTTGAATTGGAAGTCTGAGCTACAGTGATCTTCAAATAGCATGTTAATGGTGGTGACATGACACTTCAGAACAAATCGTGAAGGACATTTGGTGGTAAGGAAGGGCAGAGATGAAGAAGCCTTTTAAAACTAAGTAGTGTCCAACAAGTCTCAGGCATTTAGCAAGCCCATACTATATAAGAGAGTGTTTTGTAACCTTACAAATTTTTATTCAAATGATAGAAGGAAAAGATGAGAAAGAACCAACATTTGAGTGCTTGCAATCTGCCGGGTGCCCAGTACATACATAGCTTACTTAATCACTTTTAGCACACCTGTTGAACTTACCTGAGGCTCAAAGACTTTGCTTTTGTAGCAAGTGGAATTTTAAATCTAGATCTGCCTTGCTTTAAAGTTACACATCAGGTACCTTTTACCTACTTCCTAAATTACAGACCTTAAAATGTAGAATGGTTCAAAAGGATTTTTCAGCATTATTTCCTAATATTGGTGGCAATAAACCTTCAGTGTATATATATATATATATATATATAGAGAGAGAGAGAGAGAGAGAGAGAGAGAGAGAGAGAGAGAGAGAGAGAGTTAGTTAAGAACCTGTACTTTAGTGGTTTTGAACAAATTGTTCTCTCTGTCTGCAATTACCATCCCTCACAGAGCTGCTCATTAAGACGCTGAAAGCCTATTCCAAATCCATCTCATGTACTTAAGTAAAAAATGATAGGATTGGACTTTCACCACAAAGGTGCTTTCCAGTTCACAGGTTTTATGGTTCTACACTCGAATGTATGAGCCAAGAAGGATTATTCTCCACTGTAAATGGTTAACATCTATAGTCACAAAGACTAGAGAAACTTGTTTAAATACCAATATAAGGGGTGAGACAGATAATAGTATATTATTTCATTTTTATTTTCATATCATTTATATCATTTATACACTTTTGAACCTCTTCAGTTTTATGCCTTTATCTGGAAGGAGACTTGAAGCATTAAGGTAGTAGTCACATTTAAATGTTTTAGTAATGAAAGTGCGGTCATACTCTTCAGACATACAGTGTTCTTATAATAATAATAATAAGGGAAACATTTATATAATACTATGTGGTACAAACCCAGCTAAGTATTTTACTTATACTAATCCTCATGATAGAATCATGAGGTGTTTTTATAGATAGGCAACTAAAGAAATAAGATAGCAAACATACCCAAGTTCATTGAACTACTGAGTGAGTGGATGAACTAAGTGTCAAATCAAATGAGCAAATCTTTAACATATGAGTATTGATGGTATACCAACCCCTTAAAGGAAAGCTTTTGTTACAATTAAATCTTTTATCATTACAACTACCTTAGTTAGAATGCTTTCCCAACCACATAAAATAAGTAAACAGTGAGCCATAATTCAAACCCATACATCTCTTATTTCAAGGTCCATGTTCTTTACTTGCCATTCATCAGCTCTTTATTACATACTTTCTGTGGGCCACTGTGCTAAGTGCTGGGTGTATATGTAGTCTTCATTGTTACAGAATATAGACTGAGGAGGGAAAGAGAGAGTATGTTATCATGTTGAGCCATAACATAGCAGTGTATGGAGATACTAGGGGGGCACAGTATCAGACTAGAATGGGAAGGCTCAGGCCACTCAGAAAAGCAAATGGAAATTGGCCTGGGCAGAGAAAAGCAGTAAGAATTGTTATGAGCTGAATTCTATCCTCCTAAAATTCTTATTGTGGAAGCCCTAACTCTCATAACTATTTTTGAGCAGGACTTGAGGTAAAATAAAGCCATTAGGGTAGGTCCTAATCCAATCTGATAAGTGTCCTTATAAAAGGAGGAAATTTGGACACAAAAAGAGATGCTAGAAATACACCCACACAGAGAAAACACCATGCATGGTTGTATCAAAAAGACCAAGGAAGCAGACCTCAGGAGAAAATTGGACTTCCGGGCTACAGAACTGTGAGAAAGCAAATTTCTGTTATTTAAGCCACCTAGTCTGTGGTATTTTGTTATGGCAGCTCCAGCAAGCTAACAGGGGTATTGTAGGCAAAAGGAGTGACCATACAAAAAGCCTTTTCGATGTGACTAGGTGATTCAAGTTTCTTGATGAGAAGAGTTTTGAGAGATGAAGCTGGATACTAGGCGGGGGCAGATTAGAAAGATTTCAAGTGAGATCTGAGGGGGTTTAAACTTTATCCTAAGTGCGATGGAAGGAGGGGTTTGTAAAAGTGGGGAAACATTAAATTTGCATTTTAGAAAGACTATTTTGACAAAGGACTGATAACCAGAATATACAGGGAACTTAAAAAACTAAATTCTCCCAAAACTAATGAACCAATAAAGAAATGGGCACGTGAACTAAACAGAACTTTCTCAAAAGAAGAAATTCAAATGGCCAGAAAACACATGAAAAAATGCTCACCATCTCTAGCAATAAAGGAAATGCAAATTAAAACCATGCTAAGATTCCACCTCACCCCTGTTAGAATAGCCATCATCAGCAACACCACCAACAACAGGTGTTGGCGAGGATGCGGGGGGAAAAGGAACCCTCTTACACTGTTGGTGGGAATGTAGACTAGTACAACCACTCTGGAAAAAAATTTGGAGGCTACTTAAAAAGCTGGACATCGATCTACCATTTGATCCAGCAATACCACTCTTGGGGATATACCCAAAAGACTGTTACTCCAGAGGTACCTGCACATCCATGTTTATTGCGGCACTATTCACAATAGCCAAGTTATGGAAACAGCCAAGATGCCCCAGCACTGACGAATGGATTAAGAAAATGTGGTATCTATACACAATGGAATTTTATGCAGCCATGAAGAAGAACAAAATGTTATCATTCGCTGGTAAATGGATAGAATTGGAGAACATCATTCTGAGTGAGGTTAGCCTGGCTCAAAAAACCAAAAATCGTATGTTCTCCCTCATATGTGAACATTAGATCAAGGGCAAACACAACAAGGGGATTGGACTATGAGCACATGATAAAAGCGAGAGCACACAAGGGAGGGGTGAGGATAGGTAAGACACCTAAAAAACTAGCTAGCATTTGTTGCCCTTAACGCAGAGAAACTAAAGCAGATACCTTAAAGCAACTGAGGCCAATAGGAAAAGGGGAACAGGTACTAGAGAAAAGGTTAGATCAAAAAGAATTAACCTAGAAGGTAACACCCACGCACAGGAAATCAATGTGAGTCAATGCCCTATATAGCTATCCTTATCTCAACCAGCAAAAACCCTTGTTCCTTCCTATTATTGCTTATACTCTCTCTACAACAAAATTAGAAATAAGGGCAAAATAGTTTCTGCTGGGTATTGAGGGGGGGAGAGGGAGGGGGTGGAGTGGGTGGTAAGGGAGGGGGTGGGGGCGGGGGGAGAAATGAGCCAAGCCTTGTATGCACATATGAATAATAAAAGAAAAATGAAAAAAAAAATAAAATGAAGAAAGACTATTTTGAGCCTTGTGGCAAAAGGGATAAGAATGGAGGCAGGGAGATCAATTTAGGTAACTATTGCCCTAGGAAACTGAACTAAAGATTTTTCTCAAAATATTGAAATGTCAAACTAAAACTTTCATTGTTAATGTAAGATAGACTGTAAAAGGCATAGATAACCCTTAGGGCATACATAAGATTTAGAAAGAATTTGTATATAGCTATTTGTACCTAGATACTAGCTTTGCTTTTAACATTTTGCTTTTCCTATATAGGTTGTAAAGCTTTACACAACTGTCACGGAATATTTAGTATTTTCACCCCTAAAGAGTGATTTTATGTATCTAATGGACATTTTTATGAGTCATACACTGTTCTAAGCTCAATCTTCTGACAGCCTTGTGAAATACCTACTATTAATCTCCATTTTATACATCAGTATACAGAAACATAGGTTAAGTAACTTGCCCCAGGTCATCTAGCTAAAAAACAGCAGTTAAAAATTCAAACTCACACATTCTCTGTCTTTAGAGTCTGTGTTGTTAGCCTTATTGTTTGCTGTTGCCATATGATATTTAACATCTTCAACTACTTGTGAGGAAAGTGGGGAGGGTACAAAAATGAATTGAGTATATTTGCTGTAAAACATTGACAATATTATCAGAAGAGATGAGCAACTATAACGAAAAGTTTAAGTAAGTGGTTTAGAGAAAAGGGGGATGGTAGGCAGTGCTGACTTTGAGTTGGGGCTTCTGGGAAGGCTTCACTGAAAAAGTGTCATTTGAGCTAATGTGTGAAGAATGGTTAGAATTTGTATATGTAGAATTGGGAGAGGACATCAGAGGTAGAAAAAATATTGTGAATAGAGTTATAAGTTGAGAATTCCCTGGTGTGTCTAGGGAACTAGTAAATGCTTTGTTTAGGCTGGAATATATTGTGCGGTTAATGAAGGAAGTTGGAGAAGCCAGCTTTTTATGGGGGAGGGGACAGATGTCTCTGGAAGAAAACTCTCATGGTGTGAGGGACAAGGGAGATTGCTAGGTTTCCAAGCCCGAATGACTCTGGTGTGTGCCAGATGTAGTAATTTTTTAGGAGAGGAAAAATTTATCTAGTCCCAACTCACTAGTTAACAAGTCTTATTTTCATTATCTCACAAATCTATTATTTCTGTTCACCTGGTTTATGCCTTTATCATAGTAATTCACATGTAATGTGATAAAATTTCCTAATTATTTTTCTGTCTCTAATTTCTCTATTCATGAAATTTACCCTGTATTCTGCCTCTAGATTTATTTGTTTCAAATGCCACTTTCAATTAAGAAACATTTTTCCTGCAGGATCAAGTTCAGACTTCTTAATCTGAACTAATCAGATTTAAATCTCCAAATACCCTTCCAGTAATCCTTCCTCAATCTGTTACCAAACTGGCTTGCTTTTGGGCTTTTTTTTTTTAATCTTATCAGATACCCCCATTTTCACCCAAGTATTTCCATACTTAAGGAACCCACTAAAATCTGACATCCAGTGCAAAGCCAGGCCATTTCAGATAGAAAAGACCCCCCCCACCCACACACACACCCCTGCTAGCTACAGGATAGTTACGTTGTAATATCCATTAAGTATTTATTGTCTTATTTCTTAGATTTCATAGATCATTAGCTATTAGCTCTAATCTAGATCATGGAGATGGTTAGAGCTTTCCCCATTAGATCTTAGATTTCTTAGCTCTTTAACCTCCCTTTGGCCAGAGGCTGTTTTATCTTTTTTTTTTTTAGTATCTTTAGTTAATCAAAGGGCATTTATTGAGAGCTGTTCAGTAAAGCACTGATTAACTAGTTGTTAATTGAGGTAACTTCATTGAAATTTATTTTTATCGATAAGTGCTTAATAGGCAGTGTTCCTAGCTTTAGCACTGACTTACAGAACCTATAGAATATTCTGGTTAACTACCCTATGTTGTGATTTATTTATGCTAGAAAACGAGCATACAAAGTCTGCCAGTGGTATAGAGATGCAACTAATTCATTTTGTAAAGATCATTGAGATCCTTGAAGCTTTACCTATATTTAAGTATCTGTTAATGTTTGCCAAACTTTGAGTTCTTTCTAGAAAGTTCTCCTAAAAGTCACAAAAAGGAAGAAATTGTTAAAACAGGACCTAATTTACAAGTGTTACACCATATTGTGTAACAGTGGAGTCTATGAATTATGCAAGTTAATGGTGAAAGAATTCACCTACCCGTTTATTTAATAGTTCATCTGAGGGCTGGAGATGGAGCTTAGTGCAAAAATGTGGTCATAGTGAATTCTGAAAAGTACCAAATTTAAGAATCAAGAGGAAGGGACTAGGTGATCTAATGAGAGGTCTGAGAACAAGCATCTGGAGATGTAGACTCCAGGAAAGCCAAAGAAGGAAAACTGACATAGGGAGTCATCAGCATACTGAACCAGAAATGACATAACAACTGAGAAGGTCTGATTGGATTGGTTAGCAGGAACTATTGGTGGAGGAAAAGAGAGTGGTTTCAGGAAAAATCAGGTTGTGGTAAGGTTAAGGTATGGATGAGAGATGGGGAAATAAAAATTAGAATAAATCCTTTTTGGAGAAGCTCGATTGAGCTTCTCCTGAGAGTGCAATAGCTAGTGGGAAACCCAGTCTTGGGGAAAGGAGCTTTTTAATACTTTTATCTGGTTTTAATAAACTAAAAGATTTTGGCCAGGCCTGGTAGCAAATGCCCATAATCCCAGCACTTGGGAGGCTGAGGCAGAAAGAGCATGAGATCAAGGCCAGCCTCGGCTAAATATAGAGTTGGAGGCTAACTTGAGCTACATAGCAAGACCCAATCTTAAAAAAATCAAAACAAAAACAAAAAGGATTTTTGAGTAAATTAATAAGCCAGGGAAAATGGTAAAGCTAATGGAGAACAAGGATAACCAACCAAGCACGTTTTAGAGAGTAGCGACTGTTACATAAATTAACATTTCATTATTTTTAATGGTGTATGCACTCTATACATGGTAGAAAAATTTAAAAGTAAGTCCTCCCCCTCTTTCTGTTTCTAGCCACCCACCTCCTCTTCTGAGAGGATTACCAATTTATACCTGAACCAACAAGTGTACTACTGCCTAATTGAGAGTATGGTTGCACTTAGTTCTCAGAATTTGGAGAGAAAGGTAGCTATAGATTATGTGGATTTACTGGTGGGAAGAATAAAGAGAAATGGAAAACATGGAGTCAGAGGAGTTAGAGATGAGTGAGAAAGATGAAGTGCGGAGTTTTTTTCAGAAGATAGAGGACATTTGGGGGATCATGGAAGGCATGCCTGTGTTGTGAGGCTTGTGGTTGATGATTAAATTTGGGTGATGACTGAATTTGTTACAGCCCCATTGTACATGGTTTTCTAACTTTCAGGAGAACTTAACTGCTTCTTTATATTTCAAATGCAAGTCAGTTTTGAAAGTGGGCACAAGAATTCATCACTTACGCAAGTTAATAATGTTTGGGGGTCAAGCTTTCTGCTGTTACTACTTTTCACCATAGTCATGTGTGTACAGTGCTGGGGGTGGGGTTGAAGCCAGTTGTATGAATCAAAACAAAGGAAAGATTGTTGGCTAAGAAAGAGCACTCTGTCTGAAGGAAGAGAGGAGGAGGAGGAGCCTGGAGACCAGTGAAAATGTGTCTTAAAGTATGTTCCTAAAGTATATAATTTAACAACAAAAAAAATCTTTTCAATCCCTCTCATCTTTCTCAGCTAGTAGGAGGCTAACCCAATGAATTTGCTTTTGTTTTCTTTTTAGTCACAAAATTGAAAGACTACAAATGAAGCTTATATTAGCAGCTGTGAATTTTTTAAATGCTATTTTATGGCTTCTTATTTGATGTGGGGCTTATTTTAAATACATTCATAATCAGCTGCAGATGCTTAGTGGAGAACATAATCAGTCTAAGCAATGAGCCAAAGAAAGGTTTAGTTCATTTAGTAATTACAAGAAAAGTAAGTACTGTGTTATTGCTATAAAAATGATGGGCCAATCTAATACTGAGTTATTTTATTAGAGTTGCTTTTTTTGAAACAGGGTTTTTCTATGTAGCCCAGGCTGTCCTCAAACTCACACTATTCCTGTCTCAGCCTCCTGAGTGCTGGGATTATAGGCAGGAATCACTACACCTGGTTTATGTACTGATTTTCATAAAGCAATAAGTATTTTCTTTAGAATATTCAATTTTAGCTTTATTTTTCTTTTTAAGGCAGTTCATTTGGTTGTTGGACTGAAAATATGTTGATAATTTGTTCATTAAATTAGTTCTGTAATGCAGTGAATTAACATTTTAATCAGTGAGTTGATAGTTAGGCATCTGTTGCAATCTTCCTATGTGTCAGTTCCTATTTTAGGTTTTGGACATGCAAAAATAAGATACCTTTCTTCAAGTCTCTTATAGTATAGTAAGGAAAAAAATGAAAAGAAATGACAACATCTTCTGGGAAAATCCAAGAAATTGGATTGAAAATTCAATAAACACTAAGCAAAATCACAATGAGAAATTTTAAGATTTCCTAAATCCTTTTTTCTGTGTTGTAATCCACTCCATAATTCCTTGTATTAATTAAAGGTAAAATTCTCACAAAAGAAGAGAGGAGGAACTACACTTTTGGGGAGAGGCAGTAAAGAAAAGAATTGACTGTATTCATAGCCAGCCTAGGAAAAAGAACGCAAGGTAAGAAAAGCACTTGGTGACAGTGCCAAAGGTAGAGAAGAATGCCAGCTAAATCCCTGGTACAGGAGGAATGAAAGACAGGGGTACTTGGGAAACCAGCCAGAGGTAGAAAACAGGTCCTGGGGTTCAGTCTCAAGCAGATGCCTTATGGGTTCTCTGATAACCTGGTTATCTGGTTTCTCAGTCAAACAGCAGTGAGAAAGGGGAGAGGCATGCTGGCAAAGTGAAGTGTAATGGTTGATAGGTTTGCAGGGAGAGAGGAAACAAAATTAGAAGTGAACTTAAAATCTAAAAAAGAAATATATAGAGAGCAATTTGGGACCATTTAGTGTAGAGAGAACAAACTCTTTAAAAGCCTACAATCCTGGAGGATATCACATTATATTATATGCATATATTACATATATAGTAATACCTATTTATAAAATGACCCTGACTCATCAAAATATTTTCCCTCCATAGCTGCTTATTAAACTCATTGTCATGTCTTAATTTTAGGTGGGGAACATCTTATCATCAGTGTTTTTAAAATAAGAACACTATGGAACCCCCCCCCCAAAAAAAATGCATTAAAAATTGTTGGGTTTTGCCACAGTGCTATCAATTCCATCTCTAGGGAATGTTTGCAACTTCAGATGTATTTAATTGGTATAACCCTGAACATACTACACTTATAACTCTTATATAACTTATAACCCATGTAATTTTTTTTTCCGTAAATTGGGCTAAGCAAGCCTTCAATTCTCAAATGTTCTGAGTCTCATATTTCTCATCAAGTTCAGTTTTTTTCCTACTACATACTGCAACTACAGCTGATTCATTCACTTAATAGATATTTATTGAATATGTATCTGTTGGTTAAAGATAAGATATAGGTGGACATTATTGGAGTTAGTATTCATTTTGATCTATATTGCACTTACCACTTTTAGTAGCTTAAAACAAATAACAGAATTATTTCCAATTTATGGTAATGGTATGTATTACTTTTTGATATTGTAGAATAACCCACAGAGACAGAATCATGCTAGGGGTGGCAATGCATATCTTTAATCACAGCATTCAGAAGGCAGAGGCAGAGGGATTTAAAACTCAAGGCTAACCTGGGCTAAATAGCAAGGTCAAGACCAGTCAGAAATGCATAGTAAGTCCTTGTCTTAGAAAAAAAACTAAGAAAAAAATAAAGGCAGAATCATACTCAGATTTGGAATCGTCTCATTAAAGAGGTGAATGATTCATGTAATAACACACACAAGTCACTGTGCCTCATAAAAACATCCAACTTTTACAACTAATAACCCTTTTTTTTTTCTTTTTTTTTTTTAGGGAGGATACTGGGGTTTGAACTCAGGGCCTCACACTTGCTAGGCAGGCGCTCTACAACTTGAGCCACTCTATCAGCCCTAGATAACCCATTTTTAAAAGAAAATATAAACTACTTAAGAACAAACTGAGGGTTTTGTTTTTTTCTTCTTCTTTGTTTAGCAATTAGTATGCATTTTTAATAGAAATAGGCAAGATGGAGATGAATGGCACATCCAAGTCGTTCATCAGACAATTCTCTTCTCTCTGCTGACCAGGTCCATTTCTAGTGATCTCCACAAGGTCTCTAAAACCATCTGACCCTGTCCTGGACAGTTCAGTGTGCTATGTGTCACAAAGGCATGGTCACAGTATTGCCAGACAGTTCCACTGAACATCATTTTCAAAGTCTTGTTCAGTCCAGATAGAGGCCCCACTTTCAGGGAACATCTCATCCATAGCCAACTTCATCTCAGGCCCAAGGTGCTGTCATGATATCTGGTTTTTTTCTTGCTTCACTAACAAGTTAGTATCACCACCTGCTTTTGAAGCAGATGAGATTACCAAGAAAAGAAGAAGACCCATGAGAGAATCCTGAAAAGTTGAGGATACTAGCTATTAGAGGCAGATGGAAGAAAAGAGTTCCTGAATTTCCTCAGCCACCTAGTTACTGTATCCTTCAAGCTTAGAATCCAGTTGTCTTCTGAGTTGCATAGGCAATAACCATGTCTCAAAAAATTATCTATTCTTATTTCATGAATTTCATTGGCAAACCAAAATCATCATTACATATGAATTCTCATCCACATAGTAACCTCGTCTTAAAATCCTTGGAATGGTAGTGATAACTGATTTTGAAAAATGAGCTTTATAATATTATATGGTGTATTATATTATTGGAAGGCTTCTTGCCTAGTAGAATTACATTAAAATAGTTACATATCTTAGATATGTAGGTAATGGTAGAATTACATGTGTTTATAAATATGTTTATAACAAACATTTCTCCATCCTGATCATCATCCACCTTGTTTTAAGTTACACCCTGTTCCTGGTTATTCAAGATTGCATATCTTGGTGCTAGTGATAACTTTGTTTATAATATGTGCAGAGCCATATTGCCCATAGTTTGCTTTTGGCACCTATTATATGTGAACTTCTGCTTCTGAAAGCATTAAGCACTATAACTTTTAAGTAACCAAAGGATTTGGGATTATTTTAAGATACCAAAAGCAATTTATATTTTATTGTTAGAGGGGACAAAGTAAGATAAGAATACAGACTTTCTTCTTCTTGCTGTCTTTAAAATTTGTGTATTCCTTACTACTATGTTGAAAGTTCTGTTTCACAGGATCTTCTTAGTTGTTTGATTTAAAAGTAATTCCTGAAAAGCAGATTATATAGTAATATACTTAATTTTGGTAGCACAAGTATATCTATTTTTAATTATACTTAACACATAAATAATGCTTGCTATGTATTATATACTATTATATACATTTTATAAATATTAACTCATTTAATGTACTAACAATCTTATAGGGTAAGTACTGTTTTTGTCCTCAGCTGTAAATGAGGAAACTGAAGCACAGAGGGATTAAGTTAACCAAGTGTAGATTTCTCAGTTTTAATATTACTAATTAGGGAATATGAAGAACTAATGAAAATCATTGAAAATAAGTGAGTTATATAGTACATGCTATTTTAATTACAAAAAGATACTATTTAACTTTTCTGAATTTTAACTTTTAAATATCAATGTGTAACTCATTGTAAGATCAAATGAGAAACAAATGTGCTGACATGTTTAACATTTACAGTATTAAGAATTTTAAAACAAAATCCAAAGGTAGTAATAACCTTTATTTATTAGATACTCCATTTGGTACTCCAGTACACTTGATATGTGAATTTTCTGGATGGGTAAAGTTTAATATTCAAGAACCATAAAATATTATCTTTTAATGTTTTTGTTATCCCAGACTTCTTAAAGAGTAGGTATTAGGGTGATTTAACATTTTCCCCAAGACGTGTCATTTCGATAACTCTCATTATATTTTAAACAGGATATAGATGTGAAATATGAAATAGGATGGCTTCTGATAAAGATCACACCTTACTTTCTTGAAAAAATCCATAACATACTTTTGCTTTGGGGTTATTTGCCTAATTCTTGCAAGAGGTAAGTATGGAATCTGCAACTAAGGTTATATAATGTGCTACTCTTCTATAAAATTAATTATTGATTCACAAGTGGTTCCTTTCCTACAAAGCCTTCTTCTTGTTGCTCCTTAGACCTTTGTGCAGTATTCAGCACCAACTAATTTGATGAATCACAATAGTCATCTATTTTCTTCTCATGCCATTTGTTGGGTAAAGTACAGAGGAACAGTATCCCTTTCTACTTTAATGGTGGATTGGATTACTTCAAAAACATAAATGCATTATCTTTTGCTAAAAGGTATCAGGCCAGACCTCTTCAAGCTTTCTTTAATATTTGACTTGGACTAAATGCCAACCAACACTTTATATCTTTAAATGTGTAGGGCAGGAAGCCCCGTCTTTGCATTATGGATTAACTTTCTTAAATCTTTCAAAATGTAAACTCTTCTGTTTAAAACTTATAGCTTATGAACTTTATGGTTAGTGATAAAATATGCTCCACAGCGAGGGAATCAGTATTGCTGGTCATTTTCAACACAGTCACTATTATATGTTTGTTATATATGTGTAAGGTTGTAGGGTATTCTATAAATATTACAAATCTCATTTGTCCCTGAAAGCAATACTAATTATAGACTCATGGACATAAAAGTAACAATAGCATAAAAATTTTTTAATTGCTTGAATTATCACTGGACAATAAAAATGATTATGAAGGACAGTACCATGTTGTGTGAAACAAGATGTACCTGTGAAGTTGACAGTTGACCAGAGGTGAAGAAATATGACATGTGACTATCTGAAATGTTTTTGGCAAAGGATCATTGTTAAAGTGGAATGTCTGCCTAGTAAAAGGTTAATTCAAGGGAAGGTTAGGAGTTCTAGTGCTTAAAGGCTAAGCATAGTGATGCAGGTGATTCTATAGAAACTTATCAGAAACCACAGATGTCACCCTGGGTTCAAGGCCTTCTCTTATCAACAGGTGAAGTTCTGGTGTGGATTCCTTAGCTGCCGTAGGTTACCTCCCTTCTGTTGGTGGAGACTGTGGCACGGAGGGATTGCCTGCCTCAGCAATTATTCATCAGAAATGAAAAACGCCCAAAATATATCGTATAAGAGGAAATGCTGACCCCATAAGCCTAAATGTCAATCAGGGTTTTAGATGTTTAGACTGATAGATTTAACAGCCTTTTGGACCCCAATCTGTTTGCAAGGAGAGCTGCTTCCATATATTTCCTGTTCTGAAAACCCTGATAATCATTAATTGAATGGCAATAAAGAAAAACAAAGCAGGGTAAATTCTGATAGAATAGCTGTTATTCTGTGCAATTGCTGATAAAATAACTGAATGTAGCCAGTGTTACTTTCTGTATGTAGCCTTTATGTAGCTGGATTTAGTACATGGTTTCTGCCTCAGGGGGTCTGCTGCTCACAAGCAAGTTTAGATTTTGATGTTGACACCGAATAGTTCTTAGCACTGAAGCTATGGTAAAGTCCTTGGGTGGCTTAATAAAACTTCAGTTACTGAAGTTTTTGGGGTAGATTTTGACTGTGGTGTAGTCAGGTACATTGCAATTAATGAGTCTTTGTCAAAAATCTATTATTATTATATTTATTTTCAGTTTTAAAATTACACAGCTTGTCTTTGGTCTGGGTCAGGTCGCCACTGCCTAGGGAGCTGTTGCACTTGGTGATTGGCACCATTCCCACTCCTGCATGCAGTGCTGCAGCCAATGTGGTGTGTTTTAAATTAATCTCCAAAGTGTTGTTTATAAAATAAAATTTTGAAGTGTATTTCCAATATGAATAGTTCATTAAATCATTGCATTTACTGTAATTCCAGGCTCTGCATTCCTGCAGGTGAAGTTTCCCTGAGCATGGGTAGCCTTTTTGATGAGGCTGTTTTGGCTACGGCCTCCTGTTTTAAGGAAGTAGCAAGAATTTTTTTTTTTTTTTAAGGCATAAGGCCTATAGTTAGCTCTCATTGGTGACCTTTTACTTCCATGGCTGAACTGAGGTCATTAGTCATGTTGTTTTCTGCCAGCAATGTATACTATTTTCTCCTAAATGTGCATGAATTACAGAGGCCTGCTTCTTGTTAAATAATACATGCTTCATTGACTGCTTTTTGTTTTTTAAAGAAAAGCAGTTGGTCCTAAAAAGATTGCATAACAATTCAACAAAGAAAGTTGGTAGCACTGGAATATGTACTAAGAATGTGTGTGTACAAAACTAAGTAAGGCACAGAAAATGCGTTGTTTGGGCATGCCAAAGTTTAGTTTCTAATTCACTTAGAAAGAAAATGACTAATGGCCCTAGACTAATATCACTTGTCAAAGGGCAGGAAATAAATGTGACTTCTTATCTTAAAGTAAGATGCCATCAAGTAGTCAGTAATAAGCCTTTAATTGTGCCCAACATTGTGTACGGTACAGTAACAGTAATCATAACTAATACAGCATATGCTGTATTCCAAGACATTCTACTAAGACTTTTACATGTATTAACTCATGTCATTTCCTCAGTGACCCCCTGAGGTGGGTGTTCTGTTACTTTCAAAACTTACCTAATCGCATCAAAACCCCATAAAAGTAGTCCCATTTAACAGATGAAGAGATGAGGTTAAGTAATTTGTCCAAGATCATACAACCAGTAAGTGGTGGCACTAGGATTCAAATATGGGCCCTCTAGCTGCAGGATTCATATTGTTAACTACTGTAGTAGCCTGAATAATGGTCTTCAAACATATCAAGATTTGATTCTCCAGAACCTGTGAATGTTACATTGGGCAAAAGGAATTTTGCGGACATGACTGAGTTAAGGATCTTGAGATGAAGATTATCCTACATTCTGGTTAGACCTTAAATGTAATTACAGGTATCCATATAGGAAGGAAGAAGCGGAAGATTTGGCAGCAGAAGGCAGCCATGTGACAATGTAAGCAGAGAAAGAGGTTTGAAGATGCTATGCTACTGACTTTAAAGATGGTGGAAGAGGACCCGGGCCAAGGAACATAGTCCTAGAAACTAGAAAAGGCAAGGGAATAAGTTTTTCTCTGGACTCTCCAGAGGGAGGGAGCATAGCCCTGCTGATACCCTGCTATTGGTCCAGTGAAACTGTTTCTGACTCCAGAACTGTAAGGTAAAACATATCTGTGGTAGTTTAAGCCACTAAGTTTGTGGTTATTGGTTGTTAGCAGTGGTAGGAAACTAATATGGCCACCAGGTTATGGAACAAGAATCTGGATATAATTAAGATTTTCTATGATAAGCAAACTTTCTTCAGAATCCACAAAGAACTGAGCTTTAGTAATAATCTTCCTCAATGGTGTCATGGCATTTGTTACTTTATTTCTAGGAGCACAGTGTCTTAGTTCTTACCTCTTTCTGTATGACTGTATGAAGATTACTTGCGGGTAATCTTCAGACTGCATCTACTTCAAACATGGCAAAAACCTAAGAAATATTAGGCTGAAAAATCTTTTCCTCAGGCCCGAGCAACAGGTTGAAGATGAAGGGAATGAGCATTTGTGCATCTACTGTGTCCCAGGTACCACGGTAGGAATTTTTATTTTTTGTGTAGTCCTCATATCTGGCCCTTCTTATAAGAGTAGTTATTAATACCCACATCTTGACAATGAGGAGTGATACTCAAAAAGTAAATGAGTATAAGGTAGAAAATAGTAAATAAAAATTTAAATTTAGACTTCTCTAAGGTCAAGGTGCGTACATCATACTGCACTCACTACTGCTACTCCGAATTGATTCTACTGAGCAACATACATTTGGACCAGGCCATGTTTAAGGAGTCACCAGGAAGAACACTCCATTGCCAAATCACTTCTGACTTAGTGGCTGGTATGCAGGCTAGGCAGGTTCCTGAATTGCCCTGGTGTGTCCATTCTTTCTGTATGACTCTTAAGATGGACTTAGTTCTGTGTGCAACTTTATTTACTGTATTGTTGTATGCAAAAGTTGAGACCAAACCACTAACAAAACCTCCAGTGCCAATTAAAAGCAGTTCTCTAGACCAAAGATCTGGAGTCCATAGTTTAAGTTTATGTGTAATCTCTTGAGTTCTTGTATGATACATAAATATAAAAAAACTGAAGTTAAATGGTAGAAATGGCAATGCAAATGTAAGATTAAACCAGCTAGTTTGTAACAGAGCAGCGGGCAGAACATCTCAAGGTTATCATTAGATTTGTACAATGGACTTTATAAGATATGATTAAAAGAATCACAGTTCTTTTAAGAATCAATCTGAACCTTTTATCCTCTTATCCTTTTATCCAATTTGCTTTTATCTTCTCCCTTTTCATCTTCCTCTTCCTCCTTATCTTTCACTTCCTTTCCTTTTCACAAGTAAATTTATGACATTACTTTTTTTAAAAAATGCTTTCTTAGAAATTGAAAATAATTTTTTATATTCATATGTGTATGCAATGTTTGGGTCATTTCTCCCCCCTTCCCCCGGCCCCTCCCTTACCCCCCCAAAAATAATTTTTAAATACACTTTTGGGTGTATAAAGTAGAAGTTTGTTCTTTACTGAAATTCTCTGAAAGTACTTATATCTAAATGTAGGAGACCTATTTTAAGGAGTTGATCTAGGAAAGCTTGATTTAGGAAGATAGTTATTTAATGATGGAATTATTTTACTACTATTGATCAGGGGTTAGAAAACTTTTTTCCATAAAAGGACACATAGTAAATATTGTAAGTTTTGCCGTCTATACAGTCTCACAATTAGTAAGCGCTGCCAGGTAGGATGAAAACAGTCAACTGATAATATTTTAGTTAACAGTAAATATGAGTGTGTATTCTAATGAAACTTTATTTGTACACACTAAAATTGAATTTCATGTAAATTTCACATATCATGTGGTACCCTTTTTCTTCTGCCACTTAAAAGTATAAAATCATTCTTATCCCACACATAGTATAAATATAGGTGGCAGGCCAAATTTGGCTGTGGGTAGTAGTTTGCTGACCAAGCACTAGATGGCCTATTGTATACTAGCAAGTTTATTATTATATTTGCATTGCCACTGTATTTTTTTAAAATATATGACTGCGGTACTGAGGATTGAACTTGGTAGGCAAGTGCTTTACAACTTGAGCTATGCCCCAGCCCAAGTATATCACTAGATTCTTAATCTACTTAAAATCCAGATCTCTGAAGTATTGTAATTTTAAAAAAAAGGCCTTGATAAAAAGTATGTGTGACATAAAGACTTGTGTAGCAGAGGATATTTGGTTGTCTACCTAAGAATCATTATTGCCACTTTCTTTGTTGTAGCACCTCTGGTTCATATTTTGTTAAGGTAGTTGGCAATGGTATATATTTCAGGAAAGTATGCTTTTTTTCTTTCTCTCAAATTCAAGAGATGAATCTTTATTGGTATTGCCCTATTATATTCTTACTTCCTTTGCAAAAAGGAAAGCAAAGCTTTATATCAAAATTAGAATTGAACATTTTCAAACTGATAATAGTTCCTGACTTTTAAAAAGTAAGACATATATTTAGTGCATTGTAATCCTTTTTATGCACAATTATTAAACCATTTTTGTGGACATTTTTAATTATATTATTGTTGTAGTGGGGGTACATTATGATATTTACAAAAGTGTTTACAATATATCTTAGTTGAATTTACCCCATCCATCATTCTCCTTTATCTTCCCTCCCCTATTCTTAGAATAGTTTCAACAGCTCTCATTTTTCCATTTTCATACATGAGTACATAATATTTCCACTATATTCACCCTCCTACATTTTATGAACTTTTGGATTCCAGTGTGTGTATGTGTGTGTGCTCTTTTTTTTTTTAATCAATACTGTATGGGCATTCTTATCCCTATATCCTATGAATATATCTCATAGAATTATTGAATTGTAATGTATGTGCATTTAATATTTTTATTTACTGTAATTTTAAATGAAGCCAGGTATCTTTTGTATCAGTTGCTCTCAAAAGGAAGTGATTTCCCCACTCAGGGGAAATTAGGTAAGTCTTGAGACATTTTTGGTTGTTAAAAACTGGGAGAGGGTCTGGGAGAGAGTTTCTACCAATACCTAGTCAGTACAGGACAGAGATGCTGCTAAATACTATATGTTGTACACCTCATGTGACCCAAATGACCCAAAATACTAACAGTGACCAGGGTTGAGAAACCATAATATGTATTATTCCATTCCACTGGTTTGTTTATAATTCTTGAGTAATTTTGTTTGCTTTTGGTGTTATAGTATATCACTTTAACTTATCACAGTCTACCTTCAAATAGTATTTTACTATTTCATATAGAGTATAAAAGCCTTATAACTTCCATTTTTCCCTTTCTGGCCTTTGTGCTATTGTAATGCATTTTACTTCTACATATATTATAGGGTCCTACAATATGTTATTGTATTACTTCACACAGTTGATTTTCTCTTAAAAGTTTAAGCAGCTATATTGAAATATAGTTAACATGTATCTAATTTTACACTTCAAGTATATAATTTGATCATATGAGATACATATGTACTTTTGAAACCATTACCACACTGAAAATACTGACCATTCATCATTTCCAAACTTTTTTTCCTGCCCATTAATAATTCCTTCCTCAAACCCAGGCAGCCAAGTGGTCTCTTTCTGTCACTATAAATAAGTTGACTTTTTTTTCTAGAATTTTTATAAAAATGGAATCACAAATCCTGACCTTTTTATTTTGCCTGACTTTTTTCTTCTAGATGATTACTTTGAGATTTATCCTGTTTCTGTGTATATTATTAGAAAAACATTCTTAGTGACAGACATACAGGTAATTAAATTACTATTATTAAAAAGGATGCTGACTTCTAGTCATTTGATCTGTTCTTTGTTTTAGGTCATGACTGTCCAAGTAATGATAATCACATGAGTGCACTCATTGCTGCAGATGTCACTTGACTCATCAGAGAAAATCGGTCTTAAAGAAAATATCCATATGACCACATCTGTTTCTTTATTAAATGGCTTGATGGATTTCCTTTACTCTGATTCATACCAAAGCTGTCCTTTGCAACCAAAACAAAAAGGGATCCTGCATGAGTCAGTCCCAGAATGCCATTTTTACATCACCAACAGGTGAAGAAAACCTCATGAATAGCAACCACAGAGACTCGGAGAGCATCACTGGTGAGTCCAGTTTGATGTTTTTTTTTGTGTGTGTGTTCCATTTTTCCTTTTGTTAGTATATATTAATTATAAAACGTGAGGAGCTTCATTGTTACATCTTCATATACACATATATTGTGTTTGTCATATTCACTCCCTTTATATTCTTTCTTTTCCCCCCCAGGTTGATATAGGACAAAAGGCAAATGCCTGTGCTACCTGCTGTGTGGAATCCCCAGCCTCCCTTTCTGGCTTGGTCTCCTCAGGGATGGACTTGAATGAATCTCTCCATCCCTTGCTCTCTCTTCTTTGGCGTTATCAAAATCTGCCTTGTATCTAGCTTTCTTATCTGTGTCTAGCTCCCATAGGCCCTCTGAGCCCCTGGTAAGCAGGACCTGCATCACACTCTTATCTCCATGGGGCAAGGGCATGGTCACCTGTGTTTGTACACCTATAAGTACCTGACACCAGTGCCTGGCACACGACATAGGTACAGCCCTTAACATCTTATCTGCAAGGCTTTAAAAAAAAAAAAAAGTCAGCACATATAAGGTTTTTTCCCAAAACTTTTCTAAAACTCATTGACCCATAAAACCTGACTTGTATGGCTCACTCTAGACTAATCTCATTTAGCCAGAATATTCATGTTTTTTGAAGGTATATTAATATAAAATATCAGATGTTGCTACAAAACCAGTAAGGGATGTTACAAAGCATACAGTTAATGCACATTACCATTTTTCTAAAATCCAAAAAATTCTAAATTCTGAAACCCATCCAAACCCCAAATTTTTTTTCTGTTTCCTCCTTATTCTTTTTTTTTAATTATTGTTGTACTAGGGGTACATTATGACATTAACAAAAGTTCTTATAATACATCATAGCTGAATTCACCCCCTGCCATCATTCTCCTTTTAACCCTTCTTCCCCCATTTCTAGAATAGTTTCAACAGGTCTCATTTTTCCATTTACATACATATGTACACAGTATTTAGACCATATTCACCCTCCTATACCCTTTCCCCACATCCTCCTCCCTCCCACTGGAACCAACCTCTCAGACAGGACTTGTTCTGCTCTCCTGTTCCCCGATTTTGTAAAAAAAAAAAAAAAAATGACATTTTGTTTAAGGTAACTATACAGGGTGTTTCATTGTGGCATTTCCATGTGAATATGTATTACAACCTGGATTGGTTCATCTCCTCTATATTTCTTCTTTCTACCTTTGTCCCCTTCTTATACTGATTTCAACAGTTTTCGTTCTTGTATAGGAAGTACATCAATCATATTTGCCTTCTTAACTTCCATCTTTTAACCACCCTCTCTTGTATGTGACCTCCCCTTAGCATGACCTGTTTTTCATTATATTGCTTGTATTTGTATCAGGTCTATATTTCCAATATGAGAGAAAAAATGTGGCCTTTGGCTTTCTGAACCTGGCTAACTTCACTTAAGAAGATGTTCTCCAGTTCCATCCATTTACTTGCAAGTGACAAAATTTTGTTCTTCTTTCTGGCTAAATAGAATTCCATTGTATATGATACCACATTTTCTTAATCCACGCATCATAGTGAGTAGTGAGGTTTCTTGGCTGTTTCCATAGCTTAGTTACTGTGAATAATGCTGCAATAAACATGGGTATGCAGGTACCTTTGTTGTAACCTGACTTTCCTTCAGGTATATCCCTAAGAGTGGTATTGCTGGATCATATGGCAGATCTATTTTTGGTTTTTTGAAGAGCCTCCATACTGTTTTCCATAGTGGTGGTACTAATTTACATTCTCATCACCAATATATGTTTCCCCACATCCTCGCTAACATTTGTTGTTGTTTGTGTTTTTGATGGTAGCTGTTGTAACAGGAATGAGGTGGAATCTTTACTTGGTTTCAATTTGCATTTCCTTTATGGCCAGGGATGTTGAGCATTTCTTCATGTGTTTTTTGGCCATTTGAACTTCTTCCTCTGAAAAAGCTCTGTTTAGTTCATTTGCCCATTTCTTCATTGGGTCATTGATTTTTTGGGAGTTAAGTTTTTTGAGCCCCCTGTATATTCTGGTTATTAATCCCTTGTCACATGTGTATAGCTAGCGAAGATTTTTCATCCATTTTGTGGTAATCTCTTCCATTTGGTGACCATTTCTTTTGTTGTGCAGAAACTTTTTGATTTCGTGCAGTCCCATTTGTCAGTTCTTTCTCTTTGTTGCTGAGCCGTTTGAGTTCTATTTAGGAAGTCACTGCCTATGCCCATGGCTTCCAGTGTATTCACTGCTCATTCCTGTACTAGCTTCAGAGTTTTAGGTCTTATATTAACATCCTTAATCCTCTTTGAGTTGATACTTGCACAGGGTGATTTCAGTTTTCTGCATGCAGATATCCAGTTTTCCCAGCAACATTTGTTGAAAACGCTGTCTTTTCTCTATTGTACGTTTTTGGCACTTTTGTCAAAAATCAGGTGGGCATAGCTGTGTGGATTCATATTTGGGTCTTCTATTCTGTTCCACTGGTCTTCATGTCTATTTTTGTGCCAGTATTGCTATCTCTCTAGTATAGTTTGAAGTCAGGTATCGTGATACCTACAGCATTGCTTTTTTTGCTCAGTATTGCCTTGGCTATTCATGGTCTTTGTGCTTCCAAATGAACTTTAGGGATTGATTTTTCAATCTCTTTGATAGGGATTGTATTGAACATGTAGATTGCTTTTGGTAATATAGCCATTTTCACAATATTGATCTGTCTGTCCATGAGCATTGGAGCTCTTTCCATCTTCTGTAGTCTTCTGTTTCTTTATTCAGTGGTTTATAGTTTTCCTTATAGAAGTCTTTCACATCCTTTGTTAAGTTTATTCCTAGGTATTTTACTTTTTTGAGGCTACTGTAAATGGAATTGTTTTTCTATATTTTTTCTCAGTTTGCTTATTGTTGGTGTATAGAAAGGCTACTGGTTTTTTTTTGTAAATTGGTTTGTATCCTGTTACTTTATTGAAGGTGTTTATGATGTGTGGGAGTTTTTTGATGGAGTTTTTTGAGTCTTTTAGGTACAAGATCATGTCATCTGCAAAAAGGGATAGTTTGAGTTTTTCTTTTTCTATTTGTATTCTTTTTTTTCTTCTTTGCTCTAGCTAGGAATTCTAAGACTGTGTTGAATAAGAGTGGAGAGAATAGACACCCTTATCTTGTTCCTGACCTCAGAGGAATTGGTTTCAGGTTTTTCCCCATTTAGTATGCTGTTGACTATAGGCTTGTCATATATAGCCTTTATTATGTTGAGGTACATTCTTTCTGATCCTAGTTACATCAGAGCTTTTATCATGAAAGGATGTTGAATTTTGTCACAGGCTTTTTTTGCATCTATTGAGATGATAATGGTTTTTGTCTTTGCTTCTGCTAATATACTCTTTTATATTTAATGATTTGCATATGTCAAACCATCCCTGCATCCCTAGAATGAAATCACCTTGATCATGGTGTATGATCTTTTCGATATGCTGTTAAATTTGGCTTGCCAATATTGAGAATTTTTGCATTTAAGTTCATTAAAGACATTAGCCTGTAATTCTCATTTTTTGTTGTGTCATTGTTCAGTTTTGGGATAAGTGTAATACTGGCTTCATAGAATGAGGCTGGAAGTGTTCCTTCTCTTTTTATCTCATGGAAAAGTTTGAGGAGTGTTGATATTAGTTCTTCTTTAACGGTCTGGTGGAATTCAGCAGTGAATCTGTCAGGTCCTGAACTTTTCTTTCTTGGGAGACTCTATTGCTGCTTCAGTTTCATTGCATGTTATAGATCTATTTAGGTGATTTATATCCTCTTGACTCAATTTTGGATGGTCATATGTGTCTAGAAATTTATCCATTTTATGGAATACCAAACATTATGAATGTTACATTATTAGGTTTGAGGTTTTGTTGTCTTCCTTCAAAGAGTGTTAAATTGTGTTTTGGCAGATTATTTGCTGATAACGTTCTCTTTTTGAGGCTTGTGTTTCATCTTTGTTATGTGGGCCCATATGCTAGGATTCTTTATTCTAGCATTAATTTCATCTTACTATCACTACATGACCTTTCTGGAATCTTTCCTGATTGCCTAAGTATTCAGTGAGGTTTTTCTGTTCTGATGAGGAGAAATTCAGACCTCTTTCACTCTTATTAGGAGAGTGACATGATGAAGATGTGAAAGATGATTGGAGCACAGTGAGGACAGACCAGTTTTGAGCCATATTCAAGGGAAACAAAAGGAGGCCCTGAGCCTAAATGGAGGCAGTATGACTAGAATAGGTATATGGAAATAGGCACCAGAGGATTAAATGATAGAGCAGAGATTGCAAGCCTGGACAAATTAGAAACTTAAAAATAGTAACATTATCAGAAATATGAAAACAAGTAGGAGGAGCTCACTCATCTGAAGAATCTCCTAAAGCTGAATTGTACAGTCATTTTTATGTTGCTTTTTGAAAATAGGAAAATAGTTACCTTGAATTTTCATAGGATTTCATTAATACTTACTAAAAGAAAAGTTCTAGGAAATAGTAGCTCTTTTAATAAATACCACTTTGATCTTTATTTCCATTATACTCGGATACCTAGTAGTCTGTGCTTTAGCTCTGCATGTATTTGTAGTTAACTTCTCTTCTGGAAGTATTATAATGACAATTTATATATAATATATGTGTGTCAGGAAAATTTTGCATGATTATATGCAATTTGTAGTAACGTACATGAATTTTCAGAGCTCTTATTTAAGAGATCTATTAAGGCTTAAGAGCTTCTTTAGAACCATGATTAAAATTTAAATGTACCTCATCTCTTCTCTTTATGGCTGTGATGCTACTGCTTATCCTTCTGGGTGAATAGGGATATGTGATATTGCTGACCTCTTTGTATTGAACTTATTAAATTGTCCTTGGTAGGTTCAGGTCAAGTAAGAGCAATTTACCCTTTTAAAGTCTGTTTTCTTGACCTGTACTTTGTTGTTCTTTGCCAGTTAAAATGGTTTTCTCTTTACTACCCACAAAGGAAACACCAGACCTCTTAAAAGTGAGTGGGTAGATAGCACATCCTGTATTTTTCTATTTTAAGCATGATAAAAGGGATCTCTCTTTCTCTCTCTCTCTCTCTCTCTCTCTCTCTCTCTCCCCCTCTCTCTCCCCCCTCTCTCCCTCCCTTCTCCCCTCTCTCCCCTCCCTTCCTCCCTCCCTCCCTCCCTCTCCTACTGAATTTGGAAACTGGTGGATGGATTCTGGGTGCTATTGAGAACAGGAAGCAGACACATAAAGAAGAAAGCCCCAGCTGTGTTCAAAAACAGCACGCAAGTGAGAGACTTGAACAGTACTCAGTGCCCACCACCCGCAGAGTATTATCCTGAGTGCCTTAATTTACTTCTTAGCACTACTGTGGTAGATGATCCTCTTTATTATACAGATAGAGGGAATTAAGGCTCAGAAAGGATAAGTCATGTGTCTAATATCCCATAGCTAATGAATGGAGGAGTCAGACTTAGAAACTAAGTTTGATGCCAAGGTCCATTTCTAATATTAAGAATGAAAAGCAGGACAATAAATCAATTAGGTACTTAAAGGGATTAGGCATTACACAGAAATAATATAGCATGTTAGAGGCATGATATGTGGAAACTTGCCTCCTGGGACAAGTAGTCGGCCTTTTCCTGTAAGTATGTGGGAGATAGCAACAAGAGGTGACCCTATCATTGAGTGAGCACAGTGCTGGATAGGAAACTGAGATTCAAATCCAGTGGTCCTCAACAAGTTATTCACCTTTAAGTCTCAGCTTCCTTTATCTAGGAGGCAGAATTGGATGGTTTCAGAATTCCACCTTTGATTTTCTGTATCTGTTTTGATGATATAGCAACCTTAGACTTGATCCGACCTCTCGGTCTAAAAACTCAATAGTAAAACTAGCTAACATTTAGAGAGCGCCTCTGCAATGTGCCAGGCCTTGTACCTAAATGCAAGTGTTGTTTCATACATTTATCTCAATTAATTCATACAACCATGAAGGTTAAGTATTGATACTGTCACCTTCTTCAGTTCACAGATGGGAAAACTGAGGCTTAGCAGTTAAATAACCTACTTAGTACCATAACATGGTATGTACAAGAATCAGGACAAACCCAGGTCTGTCTGACTTATAAATTGATGTTCTTATCCCTATATCATATTATATTTATCCTATATGGAGGCTAGAGAGAATTTTTAGAAGGAAACTTTTTCCCCTCTCCTTTCATATTTTCTTCTCACAAATTTAGGGTTTTAAGTGTATCATATCTTAGAGTAAAAATAATAAAGATGCCACTCCCAGAATTCAGTAAATTTATTAGTATTTTTTAAATGCTAAAATGTAATTTTTCCAGATTTTGAAGAATCCTTCTACAAGTTAAGATATTATTATAAAGAAAATGTAATTTTTATCACTTAGGGATCAGCTGTTTTCTGCTGGTTGTTTTGTATTGCTTCCTTCTCCCCCTCCCCCCCTTCCCCTGCCAGGCATATAAATTAAGATCAGATCTCTTAAATAGTACTAAGGTAGATTGGTAAGAAGGAAATAAGAAATTTGTTCCAATTCATTTTAAACTTGAAAAAGTTATATTCTCTAAGGGATGTATTTTAGATGGTGTATAATTAAAATTTGTGATGTACCTTTTATTTCAGAAGTTCTCTTTTTAAAGAAATCTGGAGAAAGACCAACTATAACACTAAAGTAGATTAATAAATCAGTGAAGAAATGATCTTATCTAACATTTCCTTGGTTTCCTATTTCCAAAAATCTCTTATCACTGATTTTCTCTGTAGCCTAGAAAACCAAAATATATTGGGTTCAATTACATGGACTCTTTTCTTTAGATGTTTGCTCCAATGAGGATCTCCCTGAAGTTGAGCTGGTGAATCTCCTAGAAGAACAGCTGCCACAGTATAAGCTAAGAGTAGACTCTCTCTTTCTATATGAAAATCAAGACTGGACGCAGTCACCACACCAGCAGCAGCATGCATCTGATGCCCTTTCTCCAGTGCTTGCTGAAGAGACTTTCCGTTACATGAGTGAGTATTTTTTATCCTTTTAGATTTTTCCATGGAAATAAAGATCAGGAGTATCTTAGCATTGCCTTTTAAAACACTTGAAATTTAGTAGCCATTGTTCAGGGTTTACCTGCTTGAACTGACTTAACAGGAAGAGATGATCTAACTGTTCTGTGTCTGAATGCAGGAAGGTTGCCATCCTTATGACTCTAAATAGCAAGTGTTGCAAGCATAGAGTTTCCATTTCTTCTATCTTTTACTTGGTATTTACCTCAGGCTGAGAAGAAAAGAGAACTTTTTAAAAAGAAGTGAAATTATTTAAAATTTTATATCATTTTATTATATTTGTCAACATTTATTATCCCAACAGTTTGGTATCCTGCACCATTAACTTTTTGACTTCTATTTCCCTTAAGTACATTCATAGGAATTGTGTTAATCATTAAGGAGCATAGTTCTTAGATTCGTAAGTAGTTTCACTCATGCCAAGGAGAACTACATAAACACTTCATAGTAGCCTTCATTATTTACTTACGGATGCACAAAGAGTATTTTAGTGAGAAGTAGAGCCAGATTTGTCATGAAAAATAGACCTGTTTTACATGAAGCTGTCAGAAATGACAAAACAGAGGAATTTTTAACTTTAAATATGGAGATTTATTTCCATTTGTTCTAATTTCAAAATTCTGCACTTACTTTATTTTTGTTTTCCTTTTTTTTTTTTAACTTCATTTATCCATTCAGTATAAAAATGTTGTGTGCATAGTAGCTGTTAGAATATATGTCTGTAAGTTCAATGTTGATAATGTTTTGAAATTCTTTTAATTTCAATTAAATACAAGATTCCATCAGGTCCTAGACATTCCCAGTGAGTGCTTCAGTGTTTTTAATGACACCTTGTTACTGGAGAATAAATTGTGAAATACTCATTTTCATGGTAATCATTAACTTGCTTTTAGTGGTAGTTTCCTAGAATCAGGCAGTTTCTTAAAACTTATTTACTTCTGTCAATTTCCTAGGACTTACTGCCCATGGGGGGAAAATGTAAATCTTGTTTAAACTTCAGCTACCAAGAAACCTAAATAAAACTGTAATTCTGTCCTTAATATTACTTTTAAGTAACTGAATTAAGTTAAATTAAGGCTTTCAAGGTTTTGTTAAGTTTTCAGTTTGAGAATTTGGTTGCTTGAGATTTTCTAGAAAATGTTTTTTAGAAGGAACACTATTTTGTTTTACCATTTCTTTTTGTAACTTAAGTTTTCAAATTTGTGAGAACTTTCAAACTGAAATTTCATTAGGTAAGTTTAGTTTATCATTATTTTGATAGAGTGACACAAAGTACCCTTCTGTGGCTGTCATGTACCCCACTGTGGGGCTAGAAAGATGTCTTAATATCATGATTTAAATGGGGTCACTTTTAGGATGGATTTTAAAGAGTAAAAAATAAAAGGTATGAAAACTCTAAAATACTTTTCAAGACTTATTCAGGACAGCAGTCTAAAACTTGAGATTAATAAGATGATACAGCTCCATATTTCAGGGTTCTAGTCTAATGATACTATTTTCTCTTCAGCAATTTAAAAATTGAAATATATATGATATACCTCAGATCATGAAGCAAAGAAGGTAGGGTTATAATTGGTGCACTAATCCTGTCTCTGCATTGAACTTTAATTTCACTGTTATTTTAAAGGTATCAATTCTCTGGGTTAATAGTTCAATTAAATATAAATAAACTTAATCATGAGTTTGCATTTTATGAATGTAAAAGATAAGTGATTTTCTTCATTTAACAAATTAAGCAAGTTGGAAAAGCAAAATACAAAACATTCGTTCACCTTTGACCCATAGTTCTTTAACCCCCTGAGACTTCAAGATTTGTGGCATTGAATAATTACTACATACCCTAGCAGACCTCCTAGGTTCTGCTCCCTAATGCTACTTCAACCCCTTTTATCCCCACTTGTCTTACATGCAAGAGGTTACTTGTACTCACTGAAGTGAATTTTAACACGTAATAAAAAGATGATGGCACAGGTAGTGGCTCTCTCCTGTATATAACACAAAGAAGTAGAAAGAGCTATGGAAAAAGAAAAAGTGATTGAGAAGGAACTCTGGGCAGCATTTGGAGTTGGGAGCTTTGTCTTACAGGAAGGAAGGGAGAGAAGTGACTCTCTGAAGTCACCCAAACCAGAAAGAGGTTATTTACTTTTAAGATAGAATATTTGAAAGCGGTGAGTGGGTCCAAAAATAATTTCATCTTAGTCCTTGTCACCCACACTCACAAAGCTTAAATTGTTCAAAGAATATCTTACATATACAACAGGTCACTCTAGGGTCTTCCTAATTTTATTATGAGTAAGCCCCACAGTAAGCTTTGGGATGAGCCTTACAGTCAACACACAGGAAAGGAAGTACCTTTTGTTAATGTAAATACTAAAAGTAGAAACCTAGATCTACCTTTCAGGAGATTTTATCTGGGAATGAAAGATCACCTATACCATTCTCTATGGCATAAGATAAGGAAGAGAGGAGTTGATTATATACTTTTGTTTTGTTTTAGTTTTGAGACAGGGTCTTGCTCTGTAGCCTGGGTTGGGCTGGAACTCAGTATAAAGCCCAGGCTGGCCTCAGACTCATGATCCTCCTGCCTTCACCTCCCAAAGGCTGGGCTAATTATTCCACCCCCTCACCCAGGGATGGGACACAGCACTTTGTGTTTTAACATGTCCTAGTGATGCTGATGCACGCTGCAGCTGAGAACCACTGATACATAAATCATTGTCAACTAAGTAATAGTGAATGACCATTTCACAATGACATTAATTGGAGAATTATGGAAGTAGGGAGAGTATACAATTTTTCAGAGAAAAATTTTGTAGAAATTATTACTTCTCATTGTTAGGTATTCTTTCCCTCACACTCTGCCCTCAAAAATTAACTTGTACTGCCAGGAAAAGAAATATGATAATGTTCAGAAAGCATTAACTGTAAGGTTTGAGAGGCAAACAGGTTTATAATTCCCCTACATCAGCCCTTGTTGCCACTTCCACAAGAATTGAGCCAAATACCCTAACACATCTTTTGTATCATGGAGTACTTACCACCTATGCATCATATGCTAGCTTTGTGCTACCCTTGGGAAAATTGAGAAATGAGTGTCTGTGGAGCTTCATTCTCCCCTGGAGAGAACAGCTGCTCATCAGTCTCCTTTTGTGCTGTCTCAGTCTTTTGAAGGCAGCTTTTTGTATTGCAGAAACATTCTACATATTAGAGCAACAAGAGCTGTTTCAGTTCTTCGGACCTGCCTGCAATTATGAGGAGCTATTGCAGCATTTTCTATGCCATCTGGGCGTGTGTTTCATTTTGGTTTTGGTTTTTGTTGTCATTCTGGTTTTTTGGTGTGGGAAGGTTGGAGAGTGATGAAAGATTAGAATTCTGTTTCTTTTTCTTTTTCTGCTGGTGGTATGGGGTTGCTGTACTGTGGTTTGAACTCATGCTAGGCAAGTGCTCTACCACTTGAGCCATGCCTCATGCCCTTTTTACTTTATTTTTCAGGTAAGTATTCACTTTTGCCCTTGCTGGCCTCAGCCCATCATCCTCCTACCTCTTCCTCCTGTATAGCTGGGATTACAGATGTGCCCCACCATACTTGGCTAGAATTCTTTTAAAAATTCATGAATTGTGGTAAACACTCTAGATCTTGTAAAGCAACATAGGAGAGAAGTATGGGCCACCATCATATAAATAAAAATGTTACTCGAATGGAGTAACATTAGTGTTTCCTATCCTGATGATAATGTGAGATTGAGGTATTTGGTATAAAGTTATGCAGAGACAGAACACAAAGTAAAAGTTAGGGAACAGCTTATGTATATTAACACATATCCCCCATATTTTTGGAAACATTAGATTCTCCAAATTGTATACCAAAAATGTTGAATATTCATTAACCACCTTTGGAAACCACATTGCAAAATTGTTCTGTAAAAATGTTTATCCACTCCCTGATGTATAAATAGGTGTTGTGTTTGTTTTGGTATGGCTTGTTTTCTTTTTAAACAGGGTCTGCCTCAGCCTTTTGAGAGCTGGGATTACAAGTGTATACTACCATACCCAGTATGATGTATGAATTTTTTTTTAAGAGTTAGGAAAGTTTGGACTGGAGGTATTTCTCAAGTGGTAGAATACCTGCCTAACAGGCATGAAGCCCTGGGTTCAAACCTCAGTACTGGAAAAAAAAAAAAAAACAAAGGAAAGTTTATGTCAGGAAATAAACAAGGATCATTGATCATTTCTATACTGTTTAACATATTTTTATTTTAGCATTTGGAAAATAGCTTTTGATAGGATCAATTATAATAAAGACTATCCTTGCCTGTCTTAATCTGTGGTTTGATGCATTTAATTACAAGGCCTAAGTGCCTCAGAGCTTTACTGTGAGTACTTTTGCAGTCATCTCAAGCACAATGCCTTTATTAGGAGTTTTGTGTTAAGAAAGAGAAGACAAACTGATTAGGCTACACAGAGAAAACCATGTTCCTTATCCTTTGGTGGACCAGTCTTTGGGGCTTGGTAGTATATAGGCTATTGCACTAACTTTTTTGTCATAAGAAATATCTAAGCATTTTTAAATTGATTTTGCCTTTTGAAACCTCTTAATGAGAGTTGCTTTTTTTTTTTTTTATCTTGATTGCAATAAGATTTCTTCTTCGTGGAAAATTAGCAGCCTCCTGGTGCTAACCACAGGCTGGGTCTTACACTGACTGTATAAAGAGGAGGGAAAGTAAATATACCCATTATATACCTCAGTTCAGGCCTTGTGTCCTGGTCTTTATTGTGAATGGGAAGACATGGGGTGGGAGAAAAAAAATTAGCAAAAAACAAATGAAAACAGAGATCAACCATAATCCCTACCCAAAGATAACCACTACTAACATTTTAATGTATATCCTTCCAGCTCTCCTACATATAGACATTTATAGTTCTGCTCACTCTTTTTTAAAAAAAGCAATATTAGATTCTATGCCTTCACATACGTATATTTAGTATTTCATTAGAAAGGGACTTTTTGATGTTTTTAGTGGGACTATGCTAGAAACAGCTGCATTGGGAGAAGAGCCCATTACTTTTTCTAATGACCTTGTACATTGGACACTATCACCTGCATGTTAAAATCTCAATTTTGCCACTAGTAGCTTGCTTTGTGATCTTAGACATATCACATAATTTCTCTCAGAGAGATTCTTTATACCAGAAAATGAAATCCTGAAACTAGAGAACTTAAGTTTCTGCTTTAAATTCTCATATTAAACCAAATGTAAACATTTGTAGGAATTATATTTTTTGTTTCTCCTCTCCAGAATATTTTTTATTCTAAACATTTCTTTGCTGTGTTAGTGGCTTCTTTTTTCTTCCCATTTCCTCATGTGTGACTTACTGTTCACAGTTGCTTATTACATCTTTGACCTAATAGTTTTACTTCAAGTTACGTCTGCCATTTCATCTTCAACTCTGATCAATCATGTAGTGTAAGCCATATTATGTATTTTTTAACTTAGATGTATAAAAAGTTTTTGACTGAGTCTCAGTCTCCAGGATTCCTGGTTCTCAATGTTGGTGTTTGTCAGTCATAAGACTAGATTGATGATTTTCATCCTTGGCTCCACCTAGGAATCTCCTGTGTACCATCAGTGTCCTGTGGTTCCTCCAGATCATTTAAATCAAAATCTGGAGGTGAGAACTTCTGCTCCAGATTACATTTGTTTTTGCAAACATTGGCTGGTTTTTTGTAATTAGTCTGGACCATAGATACATTAATTTCATTCCCTCCCACCCCAATTTGTTATTGAGGTCAGAAGTAGAAGAGACTACTCACAGTAAGTATCTGCTTTAGTTTTTAGTCCTTTGGTCTCACTATGCTACACAATTAAATTGTGGCTATTCCTTAGACCCAAACACCTATTTCTCTTATCACCATGGATAAGTTATAGAGTCAGTTTCTCAGCTTATAAATACAAATTCTTTTGGGGGTTTTGTTGTTGTTTTCTTTCAATTCTTATGACTACTTAAATTTTTTTATTTCTAAAGACTATAAAGAGTTGTTTTGTTTTGTTTTTAACAATCTTAGTTCTAGGCACAGACAGGGTGGAGCAGATGACCAAAACTTACAATGACATCGACATGGTTACACATCTCCTGGCAGAGGTAGGAATGTATCTTTTCTTTCTCTAAAAGAAAAACTAAAACATGGATCATTTGTAATCATCCCAATTTGCATATCATATCAGATGAAAGATGATGATGTCTGTGCTTTGGGTTGTTTTGTGTAAGATTGTTACAGATGGAGTAATTGGCATGCCAGCTGGCATTCCCAAGTAGAATGACTCCTAAAGATTATTGTTGTGAAGTTGTAGAGAATTGATTAATAGATGGGGAGGTAGATTGATTGATTAATCAATCAATCAATTCTAGGACAGGGCTGGACCCCTGTCCTAGAACTTAAAAAAAAAAAAAATCTTATAAAATTATCCCTGCTGTTCCTTACCCCGGAACAAAGCTGCCTCTTCAGAAAGTACTTCCATTGCAAATTAACACGGGTAGTTTGGAGCATCAACCCTTTTTACTTTTGGTTTGGGTGATCATTTGAGCTGACTTTGTCCATGCGTTTATAACATGCCTAGTGTACATCTTCCAACTGACAGTCAGTAGTGTTCTCTCTTGTACCTCATTTTCAGTTGGTCTTATAGAAGACTTTCTCTTTGATGTACACTTCTCTCCTCTCTCCCTAGCTCCCCAGAATGATTTCCACATGTGCCATTAACCTGTATTTAAAACAAGATAAATGGCCTTGAGACATGTAGATAATCTGTCCATTTTCAAATGCTGTATAGAAAAAGGATAGGTGCTTAATTTATTCAAATAATGATCAACATAAACAGAACCCATACTCATATAGAAGGCAGTTAAATGTACATTGACAGTTTTCATTCTATAACCAAAATCCTCACCACTACCAGTGGGGTTTCTGTGCCCTTACTAAGTATCACCATCTACCCAGAAAAAGTAACTCTGTGTAGAATCCTATTGGTTGGCTTTTCTATAGGCCGCCCTGCATCATTACCACCAGCTTGTTAGATTCCCTTCTCTGGGCCCTAGGCAAGACTCTGTAATGACAAATTTTCCAATCTTCGATTCCCAGTTTTATTTCATACCATGATCAGTTGTTGACAGGGCTCTGGACTATGGCTTTCCTCTAAGCCACTGGCTTTGAATGCATACAAGTGTTCCCCTAAATGGAACGGTTTGCAGCATATTTAGTTGATTCCAATATCTTAAAATACCCGATTCTATATCATTACTATGCTTGATACACAATTGCACTTGAACAAATATTTCTTGGGCTTTTACTGCTGAACAGGCCCCATTCCCCCACCCTCTTTTTTTGTGCCAAGGAGTGAACCCAGAGTCTCAATTATGCTAAGCACATGTTCTGCCACTGAGCTACACTCACAGCTCCCATCCACATTTTTAAAGCTTATTTTGATTTCCTAATTCCTCAAAGTTTTTAGTGTAGAAGTTCATTTTTTTGCACTAGCGACCAGGATGATCAATAAAATCTCACTTGATATCAAGAAAAGAGATGGCCTCTTTGCATTTATAAGTACAGTAGTCATTGTTTGACCAGTATTTATTAAATACTACCTGAGTGTCTGGTCTGTGTTTATTTGTGGTATCTGGGCTTTAAAATGAATCTTGATGCTTCATATATATATATATATATATATATATATATATATATGGGAATGAGATTGTTTTTGAGGTCAGCAAAATCAACTGCAGAATTTCTAAACTGCCGTCTATTTTTGATTGTATGTAAAGAAAAGAAATTTGTTTTTTTAACAGAGGGATCGTGATCTTGAGCTAGCTGCTCGAATTGGACAAGCTCTCTTAAAGCGGAATCATGTCTTATCTGAGCAGAATGAAGCCCTGGAGGAACAATTGGGACAAGCCTTTGATCAAGTAAGTCTTTGGTCTTGTACTTACAGCATGAAATAATTAGGTCTCGTGCAGTGGAGAAATTTATTTTCCTGATGTCCATGAAATAATGACTATAGGTAAATAACACCAGTACGTGTTGACCAGTGGCTTAAGCCTTTCTGGAGTTGGAGATTGAAAGTTGGAGGCCAGCCCAGGCAAAAAGTCTATGGGAATGCTCCCCCATCTCAACCAATCGCTGGGCGCAGTAGTGTGTACCTGTCATCTCAGCTACTCAGGGATGTACAAATAGGAAGATCAATATCTAGGCCAGCCCAAGTATATAACAAGACCCTATTTCAAAAACTGCCAAAGCTAAAAGGGCTGGCAGAGTGGCCAGGTAGTAGAGCACCTTCTTAGCAAGTGTGATACCCTGAATTCAACCCCCAGTACCACCAGGAAAAAGGAAAATAAATGAAATGTTACTGTATAGAACAGTACTTATGTGATTCTTAATCAACTAAAAGCCTAGATTCAAGATCTGTACTACCTCTGGTGCCCTACTGAGATTCTAAGTCTATCCTCACTCCTTTACATACAGACTTTGTGTGTGATTGTATTTTAATTTTTTTTTAAATAAATACCTGTTCTCTTTCTCTCTCTCCCTCAAGAAAAATAAATAAATACCCAAATATAGGTACCCTTACTCAAACCAAAACAAAAGACAGAAAAGAAACAGAAAATTTAAAATATTTATTCCATATCAATAAATGTTTTTTAGTAAGAATTATTGTCAACTTGAATGGTTAAATTTCAATTTCCCTATAACTTGTTTTTATCTGGCTTTATTTATATTTTATAAATATATTATGGTCAAAAGCACTTGGGCCTTTATGTAAAAATATTTATTTCCTAGAAGTAAAACCCAGTATGGCAGGGAAGACATGCCCAGTTACAGAGCTTAAAAAGTACAAGCCTAAGGTGAAGATTTGAAGTGGGGACTATTATGATACTTTGAAAGTTCTTCAGTTTTGTTTTGGCTTCAACTATAAACAAAGTATAAAAATTGGCTTTTCATTTCACTCTAGGAAAAGCTGTATTTGTTGGGTTAATGGTCTAAAACTGTAGCTTAGGAAGTTATCTGAGGTTTGTTATTCTCTTTTTAGCACTTTCTACTCTTCTTTTTTCTTTTTTGTGGTGGTGGTACTGGGGTTTGAACTCAGGGCTTCATGCTTTCTAGGCAGGCACTCTGCCATTTGAGCCACTCTCCTCATACACACCCAGCCCTCTGTGCTTTCATTATTTTTTAGACAGGGTGTCATCTTATGCCCTGCTGGCCTGGACCAAGATCTTCCTGTTTATACTTCCCTTCTAGGTGGGATGACAGTCTCAAACAGCCATGCCCGGCTTTTATTGGTTAAGATGGAGTATCATGAACTTTTTTTGCCCAGAGTTGAGCCACACAGTCCTCCCTATCTCCATCTCCCAAGTAGCTAGGATTACAAGCTTGAGCTACTGCACCCCGCCTGATCTTGTGATTTTTTTTTTTTTTTTAAAAACATTGGTTTCAAGATTTGGAGGCTATATTGCATGTAAGTAATGGAAAATATAAACTCATTTTAATCCAGTACTCTTTATGTGCAGGTTAATCAGCTGCAGCATGAGCTATCCAAGAAAGAGGAATTGCTTCGAATTGTCTCCATTGCTTCTGAAGAGAGTGAAACTGATTCCAGCTGTTCTACACCTCTTCGGTTCAATGAGTCCTTTAGCTTATCTCAAGGTTTGCTGCAGTTGGACATGCTGCAAGAAAAGCTCAAGGAACTGGAAGAAGAGAATATGGCTCTTCGGTCCAAGGTACATTCAGTGTAATTCTCGTTTTCCTTTCCTTTAAAGCTGTAAGATTCAGGTCCAGGTAATATTGAGATGAAATATGGCATAAACTTCCAATTAGAAAGTGGCAGACAAGGAATTATTTGCTTTTTGTTGTTACCTAGAGCTCACTGAAAAGTGGATAATAGTAGGTTGACTGATAAAATAAGGAGAGTCTACATAGCATATACATCTTGTGGAGTTACATAGATAACTAAATAACTTAGCAGAGCTGTGTCACAAAATTACAAGTTTCTATGAGCTCATAAAGTGGAGTTAATGAAGCAAGTTCTACTTAATCAAGTGACATTTTAGCCAAGGCTACAGATTCATCAAGCAGTTTCAGGGGCATGAGAGCCCATCTCAATAGAAAAAAGCTGGGCATGGTGGTGTGTGCCTGTCATCCCAGAAACAGTGCGAAATGTAAAATAGGATTATGGTCCAGGCTGACCTGGGTAAAAAGTGAGACCGTATCTCCAAAATAACCATAGCAAAAAGGGCCAGAGGCATGGCTCAAGTAGTAAAGAAGCTGAAAGGAATGAGGGGACATGCTTGTTACATCCTTTGACATACCTTTATTTTATGGTAGATAAAGCATGACAGGTTGTGGTTTTTGTTTTTCTTTATAAGTAAACTATAATCTTCAAAAGGCAAAGCCATAATTTATTTTTTTTCCTTGAAGGCTTGTCATATAAAAACAGAAACTTCTACATATGAAGAGAAGGAACAACAGCTTGTCAATGACTGCGTTAAAGAACTTCGTAAGTAATAACATATTCTGCCTCTGGGCAGTTTTTTAGTAGGATATTTCTAATTCAGAAATTAAATCAAGACACAGCAAAGGCAGTCCTAAGAGGAACGTTTATAGCTGTCAGTGCATATATTAAAAGGACAGAAAGATCTCAAATCAGTGACCTAATGCTACATCTCAAACTCCTAGAAAAACAAGAACAAGCAAAACACAAAACAAGCAGAAGGAGAGAAATAATAAAAATAACAGCCAAAATTAATTAAATAGAGACCAAAAAAAAACCATACAAAGAATCAACGAAACAAAAAGCTAGTTCTTTGAAAAAATAAACAAGATTGACAGACCCCTGGCAAATCTGACTAAAATAAGGAAGGAAAAAACCCAAATCAGTAAAATCAGAAACACAAAAGGGAAGATAACAACAAACACTACGGAAATCCAGTGAATCATCAGAGACTACTTTGAGAACCTATATTCCAATAAATTTGAAAATCTTGAAGAAATGGACACATTTCTATATACTTATGACTATCCATAACTGAACCAAGAGGATATTAGCCACCTAAATAGATCTATAGCATGAAATGAAATTGAAGAAGCAATAGTCTCCCAGAAAAGAAAAGTCTAGGACCTGATGGATTCTCTGCTGAATTCTATCATATCTTTAAAAAAGAACTAATACCAACTCTCCTTAAACTTTTCCATGAAATAGAAAGGGAAGGAATACTACCTAACTCATTCTGTGAAGCCAGTATTATACTCATCCCAAAACCATACAAAGACACATCCAAAAAGGAGAACTATAGGCCAATCTCCTTAATGAACTTTGATGCAAAAATTCTCAATAAAATAATGGCAAACCAAATCCAACAACATATCAGAAAGATTATTCACCATGACCACCTCAGTTTCATCCCAGGGATGCAGGAGTGATTCAACATACACAAATCTATAAATGTAATATAGCACATTAATAGAAACAAAAACAAAAACCACTTGATCATCTCAATAGTTACAGAAAAAGCCTGTGATAAGATTCAACACCACTTCATGATAAAAGCTCTAAGAAAACTAGGAATAGAAGGAATGTACCTCAGCATTATAAAGTCTATATATTGACAAACCTACAACCAGCATTATACTTAATGGAGAAAAACTGAAACCATCTCCTCTAAAATCAAGAATGAGACAAGGGTGCCCACTCCTATTCAACATAGTCCTGGAATTCCTAGTCAGAGCAATAAGGCAAGAAGAAATAAAAAGAATACAAATAGGTAAAGAAACTGTCAATATATCCCTATTTGCAGATGACATGATCCTATACCTCAAAGACCCAAAAAAACTCTACCCAAAAACTCCTGGACACCATAAACAGCTTCAGCAATGTGGCAGGATACAAAATCAACTTACAAAAATCATTAGTTTTTCTATATACCAACAATGAAAAATTGAGAAAGAATATATGAAAACAATTCCATTTACAATAGCCTCAAAAAAAAAAAATCAAATACCTAGGAGTAAACTTAACAAAGAATGTGAATAACCTCTACAAGGAGAACTACAAACCTCTGAAGAAAGAGATTGAGGAAGACTATAGAAGGTGGAAAGATCTCCCATGCTCATGGATTGGTAGAATCATCATAGTAAAAATGGCTGTACTAACAAAAGCAATCTACATGTTCACCACAATTCCCATCAAAATTCCAATGACATTCATCACAGAGATTGAAAAATCTACCAAAAGTTCATTTGGAAACACAAGAGACTGCGAATAGCTAAGGCAATACTCAGCAAAAAAAGCAATGCTGGAGGTATTACAATACCCAACTTCAAACCATATTACAAAGTAATAGCAATAAAAACAGCATGGTACTGGCACAAAAACAGAAATGAAGATCCGTGAAACAGAATAGAGGACCCAGATATGAATCCACACAGCTATGCCCACCTTATTTTTGACAAAGGTGCCAAAAACATACAATAGAAAATAGCCTCTTTAACAAATGTTGCTGGGAAAACTGGCTATCTGCCTGCAGAAAACTGGAACTAGATCCATGTCTATCACGCTGTACTAGTATCAACTCAAAATGGATCAAGGACCTTAATATCAGACCAAAAACTCTGAAGTTAGTATAAGAAAGAGCAGGGAATACTCTGGAAGCAATAGATATAGCAAGGACTTCCTCACTAGAACCCCAACAGCCTAGCAACTAAGAGAAAGGATGGACAAATGGGACTACATGAAAATAAAAAGCTTCTGCACAACAAAAGAAATGGTCTCTAAACTGAAGAGATCACCCACAGAGTGGGAGAAAATATTTGCTAACTATATATCAGACAAAGGCTGATAACCAGCATATACAGGGAGCTCAAAAAACTAAATTCTCCCAAAATCAATGAACCAATAAAGAAATGGGCAACTGAACTAAACAGAACTTTTTTAAAGGAAGAAATCCAAATGGCCAAAAACCACATGAAAAAATGCTCACCATCCCTGGCCATAAAGGAAATGCAAATCAAAACCACACTAAGATTCCACCTCACCCCTGTTAGAATAGCTTGTCATCAAAAATACCACCAACAGATGTTGGCAAGGATGTGGGGAAAGAGGAACCCTCATACACTGCTGGTGGGAATGTAAGCTAGTACAACCACTTTGGAAAACAATATGAAGATTTCTTAAAAAATTAAACATAGGTCTGCCATATGACCCAGCAATCCCAATCCTGGGGATATACCCAAAGGAATGTGGCTCAGGTTACTCCAGAGGCACATGCACACCCATGTTTATTGCAGCACTATTCACAATAGCCGAGTTATGGAAACAGCCAAGATTCCCCACTACTGATGAATGGATTAAGAAATGTGTTATTTATACACAATGAAATTTTACTCAGCCATGAAGATGAATGAAATCTTGTTATTCACAAATAAATGGATGGAACTGGAGAACATCATATTAAGCGAAGTTAGCCAGGCTCAGAAGGCCAGAAATCATATGTTCTCCCTCATATGCAGACTTTAGACCTAAAACAAATGCAGTAATATTATTGGACATGGAACACACGCTAAGGGGAGAACACATACAGGAGGAATAGAGAAAGGTAGAAAACCCAAAACTTGAAATGTTTGATGTGCCCACTCTAGAGGAGCTAATACAATAACCTTAAAATGACAGAGGTCAATATGCGAGGGTGACCAGGAAATGGTGAAGAGGTCTGGTAGAAATGAACCAGTTCGGGTTGTAATAAGTATGTGCATGGAAGCAATGCTAGGACTCTCTCTGTATCCTTATCTCAAACTAGCAAAAACGCTGTGTCTCTTATTATTGCTTATGTCTTCTCTTCAACAAAATTGGAGAAGAGGGCAGAACAGGTTCTGCCTGGAAGCGAGGGGGTTGGGGGGAAGAGGGAGGGAGCACGGGGGAGAAATGGCCCAAACAATGTATGCACATATGAATAAATGAATAAATAAACCAAAAAAAATAAAGTCACGAAAGACAATAAAAAGAAACAATTTAAATTGTTTACTATCTTAGTCTCTTTTGTGTTGTTATAACAAAATATTTGAGACTATGTAACTTTATAAAGAGGCTTATTTGGCTCACAATTCTGGTGACTAGAGGGTCAAAACAGCATGGCACCTGCATCCTAGTGAGAATCCTCTGGCTGGCTCACAACATGGCAGAGAAACAGAAAGGAAATTGGCTATGTGCAGAAGGGGCACATGTGGTGGTCTTGCTTTATAATAACCAGCTGTCTAGAAAATGAGCCCACTTGGAGAGAACACCTTTTGTCAGTGGTACCCCCATGACCCAAATATCTTCCACTAGGCCTCACCTCTTAAAGGTTCCACCACCTCAACACCACCACCCTGGGGACCAAGCTTCCAACACATGAACCTCTGAGGGACAAACCTATGCAGACCATAGAAGTTACTGAAAAATATTAGAATATCACATTGAACCCACAACCCTAAATAAGATACTATATGTATTTTTATGAAATATATTTGCTTCAAATAGCCATCATTCTTAAATAAAGACCTATATTTCTATATATAAGTAATAGCATGTTGGAGAAAAAGGAACAAAAGCTCTCATTTTGTTTGTGAAGAAGTAGTCACATAGGGGATATGATTTGCCAAAGTCAGAAAACTGGTAAGTGATAGAACTAGAGCTTAAAAGATGGGATAAAAGGCTGGGCAATTGTGGCTCATGCCTGTAATCCTAGCTACTTAGGAGTCTGAGCTCAGAGGATCATAATTCAAGGCCAGCTTGGACAGGGAGTTCTTGAGACCCCATCTCAACTGATAGCTGAGTTTAGTGGGCCATGCCTTTCACCCCAAGCTACTCTGGAGGCTAAGATTGGAAGGATCGTAGTTCCAGGACAGTGAGGCAAAAAAAAAAAAAAGTTCATGAGACCCCATCTCAATAGAAAAAAGCTGGGCATGGTGGAATGTGCCTATCTTCCAGTGACAGTGGGAAATGTAAAATAGGATCATGGTCCAGACTGGCCTGAGCAAAAAGTGAAACCCTATCTTGAAAATAAGCAGAGCAAAAAGGGCCAGAGGCGTTCAAGTGGTAAAGTGCCTAGCTAGCAAGGCTGAAGACCTGGGTCCAAATGCCAGCACAGCAAAAAAAAAAGATACAAAGCCTGACATTCAATAAGTATTTATTTATTAAGTGTCAATTATGTGTTTTTACAGGAATATATTTTGGGTTGAATGTTAACTAAAATAATTCCTTTAAATTGTGGCTAAAGATTGTCACTAGAACAAGGTATTTAATTAAATATATAACCTTTTATGTTGAAAGGGGCAATGTGATACAGTCACATCAATTCATTTTGACTGTGGGTCTCAAAATGGGATACCTTAGAGTAACAAAATAATAGAGAACCAGAAGAAAAACAAAATTGAATCTCCTCCAGTACTATTTTAGAAAACAAAAAAGTGACTGTAAAAAGTTCAACTCCAGGTCTCCTACCTCCTTAACATCCTTTGAAATTGGTGAGGCTTTTGTCTACTTAAAAATAGTTTACATGACATTGAAAAATTGTTTTGTTTTTGCTTATGTTTGAATGATGAGTTTGTTACAAAAGGCATATTTCCCCAATGGAATTGAGAAGGTTCTATTTCATGTGTGTGCAAGAACTCTAGGCTATAAGGATTATTGTAGAGGTCCTACTTAGTTCTCTGGATTATTGTAGAGGTCCTACTTAGTTCTCTAGGTATCTCGGAAAGTCTCTCCCTTCCAGAAGCATCTCATTAGCTTGCTTTATCATGTTCTGTCATGGACTATTACTGTTCCTTTCTGGAAATGTTCCTTTGTTAGATTTGTTAAGGTTGATTTTCATTGTAAGTGGGATTTTATGCTCCTGAAGAGTTCTCAAATTACCACTCAGCACTTGCAAAGACACATAATTTACCTAGCTTTCCATTCAGTCTTTTATTCTTCATAAAGAGAAAAATTACAGCAAATGTCTCTTTCAAAGAAAATTTTTCAAGCAAAAGTTTAGCCTGTTTGCCATTACAGGTCATCTCTCTTATTAGTGTCATTGTCTCCTATTCAATTCTCAGCATTAGCATTTCTCAGAAAAAACTTTATTTTCCTATCTTATATTAAAGAAAAATCTATTCATGATAGTTCACTGTTTGTTATAAATAAGAATCTGGCCTACAGGCTATTGTTTACCAATTCATGCCTTACCTTTATATTAATTTTTAAATTTTTACTTTGCTTCCAAGGTGAAACAAATGCTCAGATGTCCAGAATGACTGAAGAATTGTCAGGAAAAAGTGATGAACTGATTCGATACCAAGAAGAGATCTCCTCGCTCTTGTCCCAGATTGTAGATCTTCAGCACAAACTTAAAGAAGTAGGTTTACTCAAACAGCTGGAGTTTGCTAACCATTGACCTAGTACTACATACTCTGCTGAGTGCTAATCCGTTGACCAAAATAACCATGGCCCCTGCCTTTTTTAAATACCTTAATCTGATTGCTGTTTTAATCTGCTTTATTCACTAAAGTGTCATGAATAACTACTTTCAAGTCACTATGTCTCTCTCAAAATGGAGTTCGATTTTCCTCAGAAAGTTGTGGCATGAATTATTATGAATTATGCTCATTGTCCTCTGAACACCTTGTGCCTTTTCTGTTCTGCTCAATTTATTGCTCCTAATTGACTTTAGAAAAGTTTATCTTTTATAGGCTTTAAGACTATCCCCAGAGAGAAACTCTTAAAATGTTATTTAAAAGGAAGAAAGTAGCTATATTTTATATGGCCTCACATGTTTGTTTTAATATGCTGTTAGCATGTGATTGAGAAGGAAGAACTAAGACTTCATTTACAAGCTTCCAAAGATGCCCAGCGACAATTGACAATGGAGGTAATGAAATCTTCCTTTATCTTGTGTAATTCAGAAAGGGAGGAATAACCTTTGTAAGTAAGAATTATTAAAGGGGAATTAGCAGATTTGGAAAATAAGAACAAAAGATGAAGATGAAATTATATGACCTAAGATATAAAGCATTTTTTAAAAGTCCTGTCTTTAAAACTAATAGCGACAATGTCCTTGATTAATAGGGAAAAATCTTGACTTATATTAGATTCTTTAGGAGTATATGACCTTTTTACCAGTATTCTACTGTAAACTGTAAATAGCCCAACAATTTTAAAAATAAGATAATTTCTAATTGTAAGTGTTTTTGCAGGTATGTCAGGAGAAGTGTCAAAACCCTTTTTTTTTTCTAACTACATAAATATTCTGTGTATTAGATGTAACTTGATGGTGGTTTGGCATGGGTAAGATTCACCTAGGATGAAGAGGTCTAGTAGATTCCTGAGACTCAGGAGTTACACAGAGTATTCCGGAAGATTTCCTGCAGCTTTAAGCTCTAATAACTTAAAAGCAATTGCTATGCCATATTCAAACACAGATACTTGAACAACAACAAAACCTAAATATGTATCATCAAAACATAAAAATGAAGAAGTATAATGAAACCTCCAAACGACATATGTTTTTTGCAAGTTTGCTGCATTTATATTTCTGAGCTTATTGAAACTCAGACTTGTTCTAAGACTTGGAGCAGCTGTTTTATGGGGAAATGTTAAGATCAGGAAATTAGGCTCATTCATGGAGTTACTGTACTGTTCTTATTATAAAGGTCTGCTGTGGGTACTTAATGAAGGAAACACCAGACATCTAAATTGTACTTTTTCCTGTCTATGTTTTGGCTGAAGAAATCAACCAGGCAAGCTAGTTGGTTTAGAAATTCTAGAAATAGATCTCAATGTCCACTTTTAAAGAGTTTGAATATATTTTATGACCTTTCAGAGGTATTAAAATCACTAGGCTCAATGCAAATGTAAGATTCCACTTCTACATTCTCTGATAACAGGTTAAAATGCTAGGTTTCCACAAATTACTTTAAGCATCCCTGTGTCTTAAATCAGACTCCCCAGATGCTTTTCAGTGATGTGAAAATCCTAACTTAACTGACTTAGTAGCCCTTTAATAATCAAAGTCAAGATGTCTGGATTTTGGGTGTTTTCATCTTTGGCAAATGACAGGAGATGAAAATTCATGAGACTGTTGTGTCATGTCCACTTTCAGAAAATCTGACTTTTCAGGTTTTGTCACTGAATTGGACACCTAGTAGGAAGTAGATAGAGGATGATAAAAAGGAACTGATCGATTTTCAGAGTGCTGTGGCACAGATGTGATTCAGAAGCATGGTACCCAACACTCTGATTTTGGAAGTGTTTGATATTTAAAACAATGAATAAATCTGTATCTTTAAAAGGAAACAAAAAAGAGAGAGTCACCTGGGAGAACATGTTTTAAATGGAGATTTCCAGACACCATGCCAAGAGTTTCTAATTCAGCTGGTCTAGAATCAGGGCCTAGAATGTGCATTTTCAATAAACATACCCAGCCCTGGTGACTGGTGATTCCGATGAGCTGGTTCTCTCTCTTTCTCTCTCTCTCTCTCTCTCTCTCTCTCTCACTAGACTAGTGTATCTAGAAATAAAAGAAGATTCTGGAACAAGAGAAAAAAACCAAGTTGAGCACCCTGTGACATCTAAAATCTTGTCACTTACAGACTTCAGAGTGATGTTTAAACCTATTATCATGCTAAACCTTACTTAACCATAGCTATTATAATTCCTCTGTAAGTTTTCTAGGTATGAACTGTGAAAGATTAAATTGATAGGTCTGGTTGTCTCGGCTACATTTCAGGTTTGGAGAAATCTCATTTTGGGATAATTTTGAGCAAGATACCCCAATTCTAGCAGTTTGAAATAAATACACTCTCTTTACTGTTTATTTCAGAGTTTTTGTATTGTTAAAATAATATTTATGCAGTCAGCTAGTCCTGTCGGTAAAATGAATACTTATCCCCACAAAATCCTTTGTTCACAGGGGTTTTGTGCTTTCCCCATTGTTGTTTTGAGGAGATAGTAAAATACACTACCACCTTCCTTTCAGCTTCATGAGTTACAAGACAGGAACATGGAATGTCTGGGAATGTTACATGAATCCCAAGAAGAAATAAAAGAACTTCGAAGTAAATCTGGCCCTGCTGCTCATCTCTACTTCTCCCAGTCTTATAGAGATTTTACTGGGGTAAGAAACTAAGAAAGATACCATATATTTAAAGAAACTTGTTGAGATAAGATTGTCCAGAGAATAATACAGTTTAAAATGGCATAAGTATCTTGTTTTTAGAATCCAATTATTGATTTAGGCCTTAATTTGTACACCTACATCTTCCTTAACACTCCTATTTATTCTAACAGAGACCTTCTGAACTTAAACTGTAATATATGAAACGAACCCTAAGGAAATCAGGTCTTCAATCTGTGTACCGTAGAGCTACTTAACCTGGATCATCCTACCCTAAACTTATTTAAACTGCCACTTATTAAAACAACTTTAAACATCTGAATCTCTTTCAATAAATCTTGAGTTTCTCGGTGTATTTAACTCCAGTTAGTGGAAGCCTCATGTAAACAGAAATCATGATTCCTTAATCCATTAATAAACAGTATTTTTTGAATGATACAAATTAATAAAAACTTCTGCATTTCTGCCAGCATTTATAATATTGGTTCAAAGAGTTATTTTAACAATCTGGTTCCTAAACACTTCTGAAATTTTTTTAAAAGACCAAAGATTTTCTTTCTTTCTTCCTTTCTTTCTTTCTTTTTCTTTTATTCATATGTGCATACAATGTTTGGGTCATTTTTTCCCTCTTCCCCCCACCCCCTCCCTCTCCCCTCCACCCCACGCTACCAGGCAGAAACTATTTTCCCCTTATCTCTAATTTTGTTGAAGAGAGAGTATAAACAATAATAGGAAGGACCAAGGGTTTTTGCTAGTTGAGATAAGGATAGCTATACAGGGAGTTGACTCGCATTGCTTTCCTGTACATGTGTGTTACCTTCTAAATTAATTCTTCTTGAACTAACCTTTTCACTAGCTCCTGGTCCCTTTCTCCTATTGGCCTCTGTCACTTTAAAGTATCTGCATTAGTTTCTCTGCATTGAGGGCAACAAATGCTGTCTAGTTTTTTGGGTGTCTTACCTATCTATCCTCATACCTCCCTTGTGTGCTCTAGCTTTATCATGTGATCAAAGTCCCATCCCCTTGTTCTGTTTACCCTTGATCTAATGTCCGCATATAAGGGAGAACATACAATTTTTGGTCTTTTGGGCCAGGCTAACCTCACTCAGAATGATATTCTCCAGTTCCATTCATTTACCTGCGAATGATAACATTTCATTCTTCTTCATGGCTGCATAAAATTCCATTGTGTATAAATACCACATTTTCTTAATCCATTCATCAGTAGTGGGGCATCTTGACTGTTTCCATATCTCGGCTATTGTGAATACTGCTGCAATAAACATGGGTGTGCAAGTGCCTGTTTGGAGTAACCTGTTTTTGAATTTTTTCACATTCTTTTGGGTATATCCCCAAGAGTGGTATTGCTGGATCATATGGTAGATCTATGTTTAGATTTTTAAGACGCCTCCAAATTTTTTTCCAGAGTTGTACTAATTTTGCATTCCCACCAGCAGGGTAAAAGGGTTCCTTTTTCCATCCTCGCCAACACCTCTTATTACTGGTGTTGCTAATGATGGCTATTCTAACAGGGGTGAGGTGAAATCTTAGTGTGGTTTTAATTTGCATTTCTTTTATGGCTAGAGATGGTGAGCATTTTTTTCATGTGTTTTTTGGCCAGTTGAATTTCTTCTTTTGAGAAAGTTCTGTTTAGTTCACTTGCCCATTTCTTTATTGGTTCATTAGTTTTGGGAGAATTTAGTTTTTTAAGTTCCCTATATATTCTGGTTATCAGTCCTTTGTCTGATGTGTAGCTGGCAAATATTTTCTCCCACTCTGTGGGTGTTCTCTTCAGTTTAGAGACCATTTCTTTTGATGAACAGAAGCTTTTTAGTTTTATGAAGTCCCATTTATCTGTGCTATCTCTTAGTTGCTAGGCTGCTGGGGTTCCATTGAGAAAGTCCTTGCCTATGCCTATTAGTTCCAAAGTATTTCCTACTCTTTCCTGTACCAACTTTAGAGTTTAGGGTCTGATATTAAGGCCCTTGATCGGGATTGGACTATGAGCACATGATAAAAGCGAGAGCACACAAGGAAGGGGTGAGGATAGGTAAGACACCTAAAAAACTAGCTAGCATTTGTTGCCCTTAACGCAGAGAAACTAAAGCAGATACCTTAAAGCAACTGAGGCCAATAGGAAAAGGGGAACAGGTACTAGAGAAAAGGTTAGATCAAAAAGAATTAACCTAGAAGGTAGCACCCACGCACAGGAAATCAATGTGAGTCAATGCCCTGTATAGCTATCCTTATCTCAACCAGCAAAAACCCTTGTTCCTTCCTATTATTGCTTATACTGTCTCTACAACAAAATTAGAAATAAGGGCAAAATAGTTTCTGTTGGGTATTGGCGGGGGGAGAGGGAGGGGGGGAGTGGGTGGTAAGAGGAGGGAGGGGGAGGAGTGGGTGGTAAGGGAGGGGGTGGGGGCAGGGGGGAGAAATGAACCAAGCCTTGTATGCACATATGAATAATAAAAGAAAAATGAAAAAAAAAAAAAAGATTTAGACAGATTTACTGATGTAAAACAAAGCCAAAGTACACCCTGGAGATAGGATATAAATAAATAAATAAATAACTCAAAAAGGAAAAAAAAAAAGGCCCTTAATCCATTTTGAGTTAATATTGGTATAGGGTGATAAACATGGATCTGGTTTCAGTTTTTTGCAGACTGCTAACCAGTTTTCCAGCAGGTTTTGTTGAAGATGCTGCTATTTCTCCATCTTATATTTTTAGCTCCTTTGTCAAAGATAAGTTGGTTATAGTTGTGTGGCTTCATATCTGGGTCCTCTGTTCTGTTCCACTGGTCTTCATGTCTGTTTTTACACAAGTACCATGCTGTTTTTATTGCTATTGCTTTGTAATATAGTTTGAAGTCGGGTATCGTGATACCTCCAGCATTGTTCTTTTGACTGAGTGTTGCCTTGGCTATTCGTTGTCCCTTGTGTTTCCAAATAAATTTAACAGTAGATTTTTCAATCTCTTTGATGAATGTCATTGGGATTTTGATGGGAATTACATTAAACATGTAGATTGCTTTTGGGCATATAGTCATTTTTACCATGTTGATTCTACCAATCCATGAACATGGGAGATCGCTCCACTTTCTATAGTCTTCCTCAATCTCTTTCTTCAGAAGTTTATAGTTTTCCTTGTAGAGGTCATTCACATCCTTTGTTAAGTTTACACCTAGGTATTTGATTTTTTTTGAGGCTATTGTAAACGGGATTGTTTTCATATATTCTTTCTCAGATTGTTCATTATTAGTATATAGAAATGCGAATGATTTTTCTATGTTGATTTTATATCCTGCTACCTTGCTACAGCTGTTAATGGTGTGTAGGAGCTTTTGAGTAGTTTTTTGGGTCTTTAAGGTATGGGATCATATCGTCTGCAAATAGGAATATTTTGACAGTTTTTTACCTATTTGTATTCCTTTTATTCCTTCTTCTTGCCTAATTGCTCTGGCTAGGAATTCCAGTACTATGTTGAATAGGAGTGGAGATAGTGGGCATCCTTGTCTCTTTCCTGATTTTAGAGGAAATGGTTTCAGTTTTTCACCATTAAGTATAATGCTGGCTGTAGGTTTGTCATATATAGCTTTTATAATGTTGAGGTACTTTCCTTCTAGTCCTAGTTTTCTTAGAGCTTTTATCATGAAATGGTGTTGGATCGTATCAAAGGCTTTTTCTGCATCTATTTAGATGATCGAGTGGTTTTTGTCTTTCTTCTGTTAATGTGGTGTATTACATTTATAGATTTTCGTATGTTGAACCACCCCTGCATTCCTGGGATGAAGCCTACTTGGTCGTGGTGAATGTTCTTTTTGATGTGTTGTTAAATTTGGTTTGCCATTATTTTATTGAGAATGTTTGCATCAATGTTCATTAAGGAGATTGGCCTCCTTTTTGGAGGTGTTTTTGCCTGGTTTTGGGATAAGTCTAATACTGTCTTCATAAAATGTGTTGGGCAGTTTTCCTTCCCTTTTGTATTTCATAGAACAGTTTAGGGAGGGTTGGTATCAGTTCTTCTTTAAAAGTCTGATAATATTCAGCAGAGAATCCATCAGGTCCTGGACTTTTCTTTTTTGGGAGACTCTTGATTGCTGCTTCAATTTCATTTTGTGTTACAGATCTATTCAGGTGATTAATGTCCTCTTGGTTCAGTTTTGGATGATCATAAGTATCTAGAAATCTGTCCATTTCTTCAAGATTTTCAAATTTATTTGAATATAGGTTCTCAAAATAGTCTCTGATGATTTCCCGGACTTCCATGGTGTTTGTTGTTAGCTCCCTTTTGCATTCCTGATTTTACTGATTTGGGTTTTTTCTCTTCTCATTTTAGTCAGGTTTACCAGGGGTCTATCGATCTTGTTTATTTTTTCAAAGAAACAACTTTTTGTTTCATTAATTCTTTGTATGATTTTTTTGGTTTCTATTTCATTGATTTCAGCTCTTATTTTTATTATTTCCCTTCTATTTGTTTTGGGTTTTGCTTGTTCTTGTTTTTCTAGGAGTTTGAGATGTATCATTAGGTCATTGATTTGAGATCTTTCAATCTTTTTAATATATGCACTCATGGCTATAAACTTTACTCTCAGGAGTGCCTCTGCTGTGTCCCATAGGTTCCAGTAGGTTGGGTTTTCATTTTCATTGACGTCCAGGAAGCTTCTAATTTCCTCAGTGACTCATTGTTCGTTAAGCAATGAGTTATTCAGGTTCCAGCTGTTTGCATGTTTTTTATCTTTATTTTTGTTGTTGAGTTCTAGTTTTATTGCATTGTGATCAGATAGAATGCATGGTATAATTTCTGCTTTCTTATATTTGCTGAGGCTTGCTTTGTGCCCTAGGATATGATCTATTTTGGAGAAGGTTCCATGGGCTGCTGAGAAGAATGTATATTGTGTAGAAATTAGATGAAATGTTCTGTAGACATCAGTAAGGTCCATTTGATCTATGGTATGTTTTAGATCTAGGATTTCTTTATTGATTTTTTTGTTTGGATGACCTATCTATTGATGATACTAGGGTGTTAAAGTCTCCCACAACCACTGTGTTGGAGTTAATATATGCCTTTAGGTCCTTCAGGGTATGCTTGGTGACATTGGGTGCATTGACATTGGGGCATATAGGTTGATAATTGTTATTTCTTTGTGGTCTATTTCCCCTTATTAGTATGGAATGTCCTTCTTTATCTTGTTTGGTCAATGTAGGTTTGAAGTCTACTTTGTCCAAGATAAGTATTGCTACTCCTGCCTGTTTTCAGGGGCCATTGCCTTGGTAAATCTTCTTCCAGCCTTTCATCCTAAGTCTATGCTTATTTCTATCTATGAGATGGGTCTCCTGTAAGCAACAAACTGTTGGATCTTCCTTTTTAATCCAGTTTGTCAAATGGTGCCTTTTGATGGGGGAATTAAGTCAGTTAACATTAAGCGTTAGTATTGATAGGTATGTGGTGATTCCTGTCATTTAATTGTCTTAGTTTGAGGGTTTGATTGTGTGTGTAGCTAAATCGATGTTACTCTCTACTTGCTTTTTCTTTTCCTGTAGTTTGGTACTGCCTGCCCTTTCATGGTTATGTTGGGTTTCACTTTCTGTGTGCAGAATCCCTTGAAGAATCTTTTGTAGTGGTAGCTTTGTGGTCACATATTGTTTTAGTTTCTGCTTATCATGGATGACTTTTATTGCTCCATCTATTTTGAATGATAATTTTGCTGGGTAGAATATCCTGCGGTTTAAGTTATTTTCATTCAGTGCCCGGAAAACATCACTCCATGCTATTCTTGCTTTTAATGTTTGTGTTGAGTAATCTGCTGTGATTTTGATGGGTTTACCTTTTATGTTATTTGCTTTTTCTCTCTTACAGGCTTCAATATTCTTTTTCTAATCTCTGTACTTGTTGTTTTAATGATTATATGTCGTGGGGTAGTTCTATTTTGGTCAGGTTGTTTGGAGTTCTGGAGGACTTGTGCACCTGTATGGGCATAGTTTTCTCTATATTTGGGAAATTTTCTGTTATTATTTTATTGAATATATTATGCATTCCCTTTGCTTGAACCTCTTCTCCTTCTTCAATGCCCATGATTCTCAGGTTTGGTCTTTTGATGGAGTCAGTGAGTTCTTGCATTTTCTTTTCACAGGTCTTGAGTTGTTTTAACTAATAGTTCTTCATTTTTGCTTTAATTACCATTTCATCTTCGAGTTCTGAGATTCTGTCTTCTGCTTGTTCTGTTCTGCTGGGTTGGCCTTCCATTTTGTTTTGCTTTTCTGTTTCGTTCTTTTTTCTGAGGTTTTCCATGTCCTGAGTTTCTTCCTCTTTAATATTGTCTATTTTCATTCTGAGTTCATTTATCTCTTTATCATATTCTTTGTTTCACTTTGGTGTTTATACAGTGCCTCTATAGTTTTTTTTATTTGTTGTGCTGTCTCAAATTCTCTATTTTTGTTTTCTTGAAATTTCTTGAGTGTCTCCTGGACATTTTGTTGACCATATCCAGTATCATCTCTATAAAATTCTCATTGATTACTTGCAGGATTTCTTTTTTCAGAGTGTTTTTGTGGGCTTCATTGGGTCCTTTGGCATAGTTTATCTTTGTTTTGTTGGAGTCTGGATCTGGGTATCTGTTTTCTTCATTTCCCTCTGGTTCCTGTACTAATTTATTATTGGGGGGAAAATGGTTTCCCTCTTTTTTCTGTCTCCCCATCATTGCCCTTGCTATTGTTACTGTCCCTGTACTGTGTGTAATTCGATATTGTCTAGCTTGTAATAATAACAATGGTGATATCTAGAATGGAAGAAGAGAGGGAATGCAAAGAAGGTAAAGAAAAAGGGAAAAAACAAAACAAACAAACAAAAAAATAGAGCCAAAGAAATAAACAGGGAGAGATAGTGTACTAATCAATGGTAAGCTAAACTGGGATTAGAGAGACAGAGGGAGGATGATAAAAAAAAAATCCCCAAGTTCAAATGCAATAAAGTTTCAGTCTTAATAATTTTGGCTTTAGTCGTTCAGCCTCCATTCCTAGTGTTGAAGTCTGAGAAGTAGTTCTGTCATTATCTTATCAAAGGGGAAAAAAACAACAAAGAAAAAAATCCCAAGTTCAAATGCAATACAGTTTCAGTTAGTCCTTCAGCATCCAGTCCTGGTTCTGTCCTTGTCACATCAAAGGAAGAGAAAAAAAAAAAAAAAGAGTCTGGAGACAGCTTTGTGAATGTCTATCTGAGGCTGTGGCTCACCTACCACCTACTGTCAGCCATCTGCTGCTGCAGGCTTTATTTATTGCAGATCTCAGGAATGAGCTCTGTACTCACCTAGCCCGCAGACTTTATGTAGAGTTCTCCTGGATGCATGCCCCTTTTGTTTTCTCCAGTATACAGCCCTACCCACCTTTTGCAATTGCAGTCTTTTTTGATTTAGAATTTGCCCCTCCCCCACTCTCCAGTGGAGCATACCACACTTTAGCTGCCATTGGAAGCCTTCCCCTCTCCAAGCACACTGGGGGAGGTGGCACCACACCTGCCTTCTCCAGCTGGCTTATTTATTTTCAGTTCGTGTGAGGGGGTGCCCCTCCCCCACTCTCTGGAGCTCAGGGCGCCCCACCCTCTTTGCTATATGTCTTTTTTTTTTTTTTTCAGCTGCTTGTTTATTATTCAGTTTGGTTTTTTTCTCTTTTTTCCCTGGATGTGGGTCGGTCTGTCCAGGGGGCTATGCTGATTTGGCCCAGGGTTGTCTGTGGGAGTACCGCGTACCACTTAACTCACCTTGTGGTCTGCATCTTCCCAAGCCATCTGGGCACTGGCGTCTGGCGGCGGTGCAGGACTCCTCCTGGTTTCTCCATTTAACATGAAGTGGAGATTCTCTGCACAGGCTGGGGGTGTGGAGGGGTCAAAGTTTTGCCTCTTCTTGGTGGTTTTTCCTGTAATGTGTATCTCCAGTGTCTCTCCAAGATTTTACTTTAGGAAGAATGCTTTGTGCTTCCTTCCTCTAGTCGCCATCTTGGAATCCTTTTTTTTTTTTTTTTTTAAAGGACAGATCTCACTGTAGCCTAGGCTAGCCTAGAACTTGCCGTATAGCCCAGGTTGGCCTCAAACTCATGATCTTCCTGCCTTAGCCTCCTGTAATTACAGGAGTATGTCCCCATGTCTAACAGTAGATTTTCTTAAGGATACAAGGGCAGAAATTTTGGTTTTTAATTAATTAAGCAGTACAGGGATCAAACGCACACAAGTGCTCTAACACTGAGATATATCCCCAGGTGTTCAATTTTTCAGTCTTTTTATTTTGAAACTTTTTTTTTGTGTGTGTGGTACTGGGGTTTGAACTCAGGGTTTCACGCTTGTTAAGCGGGCTCCCACTAGAACCACATATCCAGCCCTTAAATTTAGAATAAATTTCTAAAAAATAATACAAAGAATGTTCATACATCCACCTACATTACTCAGTTTTTCACATATTGTTATATTGTCTCTTAGTTGTTTTTTGAGCAATTTATTAGTAATTGCAGATACACTCTATCACCCCTTAGTACTTAAATGTGTGCTTACTAAAGTCAAGAACACTCCTACATGATCACACTACAATCATCTGCTTGAGGAAACTGACTTGATACAGTATATAGTTTAATCCACAGAGCCTATTCAGATTTTCCCAATTCTCCAATAATGTTTCTTTATCATTTTTAAACTGTGGTTTACTGTTTATTTATTTTGAGATGAAATCTTGCTGTGTTGCTCAGGCTGACCTCCTGGGTTCAAATGACCCTCCTTCCTCAGCTTTCTGAGTAGTTAAGACTTGAGGCTCATGCCACTCTACCACTACAGTAATGAACTCTAAAAGATATGTTTGCATGTATTTGTTTCAATCTGGCACATTGGTTTTTTTGTCTTTATTTGTTGTACATTATCTTTGTAAAATGTAAAATTAGGTTTGCCTGATAGTTGGTTCTTCATGATTAGATTCGGTTAATTGATTTGGGGCAGAAATAATTGAATTTTATTCTCAGTGGTCATGTCAAGAGTTACATAATGTCTATTTAGTCCATTACTGGTGATGTTAATTAACTGTGATCTCTTGGGTAAGTTAGCTAACTTGTTTTAAAAGTACTAATTAATTAAATTAATACTACTAATTCACTGTGCAGGAATGAAAAATTAGCAGATACTAATGTAACCAAGTGATCAAAGTTAATATTTCAAGGGAGATACTTTGAAATTCAATGTCCTGTTACTCAAACTTTTATTCACTAGTTGCTTTTTTGTTTTTTGTTTTTTTAATGCAGTATTGGTGTTTGAGCTCAGGGTCTGCTGCTTACTAAGCAAGCATTCTACCACTTGAGCCACACCTCCAGTCCTTTTTGTTTTAGGTATTTTGCAAATAGAGTCTTGTGGTTTTACCTGGGCCAACTGGACCACCATCTGTCTACATACAGCCTCCATGCAGCTGGGACCACAAGTCACCATGCCTGGTTTATTTGTTGATATGGGGTCTCACTACTTTTTCCCCAGGCTGGCCTTGAACCACAGTCCTCCTGATCTTCACCTCTGGAATAGTTGGTATTACAGGTGTGCATCACCATGCCTGACCTCAGCATTAATGGCATTCTTTTGTTAGAGCTTTTCTGGCTCATTTATTTTATTCATTTTTTTTCATTTAGTCAGCATGGACTCATGTAGTACTATTTTATTCAATAATATAAGCCATTTTTAATGACTTATTTTTATACTCACATTGTCCCAGATATGGCCAGCGGTACCTCCTTCAAACTCACTTTATACTTTTTGTTCCAACCATTTCTCCAAGAAGCTCTGGTTACCTTTATTGAGGAAGGCTTTTCTGAATCCACAACCTGGGTGTCTATTGCCACTAGTGTATCATTGTTTCTTGGCCCTCTCAGAGGATCTAGCTAGGAAATGCTTGTATTTCATACATATACCCACACATACCTCTCTTTCCATCCATATGTATATACTTATACATATAAAAAATCCAATTACAGCCATCCTCAGCTCAGCCCCACTGAGCATGTCACACATCTCTGGCCAGGAAAAAAAGACTTTCTTATTTAAAAATTTTTTTAATATTATAAAATATGTACATGTTTGCTACATATGAGTTAGAAATTACAGAGAAGCAAGAAGGCATTGAAGGGCAGGGTGCATTGCTCAGCTGGCTGGGCATTGGCCCTGACTCCAATCCATGGTATTGCCTAAAAAGAAAAAGAGAGAAAAGTTGTATTTGTACAATAGCTTTTTTGGGGGCAGTATTGTGGTTTTAACCCAGGGCTTCTTCCTTGCAAGGCATGCTCTTTACCACTTGAACCATACCTCTTTTTGTTCTGTTATTTTAGAGGTAGGGTCTTGCTTTTTGCCCAGGCCAGCCTAGACCACAATCTTAATATTTTAAGCTTCCTGTCAATGCTAGGATGACAGGTGTGTGCTACCACACCCAACTTTTTTCTGTTGAGATAGGGTCTCATAAACTGTTTTGTCCAGGCTTTCCATGATCCCCCCGATCTCAGACTCTCAAGTAGCTAGGATTATAGGCATGAGCCACTGGTAGCCTGCTTATAGTGTCTCTTTTTCTCCTTGAAATTTAGCCTGTAGCAGTTTTCTTGTGTGTTACTATAACACCAAAAATAGCTGGGTGCCAGTGGCTCACACCTATAATCCTAGCTATTTGGGAGGGTCATGGCTCCAGGCCAGCTTGGGCAAATAGTACATGAGACCCCATCTCCAAAATAACAGAGAAAAGTAGACTGGAGTTGTGGCTCAAGTGGTAAAGTACCTGCTTTATAAGCATGAAGCCCTGAGTTCAAACCCTACTCCCCCCACTAAAAAAAAAACACATGCTTATAGAGACTTTGTTAAATTTATGAGCATAGTAATTAAGACTCTCAAATTCTCTTTTCTCAGGAATCTTTGGCAGCTGAGATTGAGGGAACCATGCGTAAAAATTTGAGTTTGGATGAGGAATCCTCTCTCTTTAAACAAAAGTAAGTATAAATCACAAGTGGTTGTTACTCAGCCACTGGAATGGATATTTAAGAGAAGCCACGGGGCCAAGAATTCTATAGTTGAGCATTTGCCTAGAATGTCCAAGGTTATGGGTTTTATCCCTCAGCACTGCAAAAAAAAAAAGGCTACAATTATGAAATTCAGTAGTAAATCTGATTACTACTCAGTTTTGTTTTGTGTTCTGGATTGTCTTCACTTAAGAGATAATTCTTTTATTGTAAAGTTTATTTTCTACTAACTTCTCCTAAACATCAGTGACCATTCAGGGTGGCTTTATTTCTCATGAACTGTATATGTATGATTCTTCTGAAGTGCTCTGGAGGTTGACAGTGATGGAATGAATTCTTCCTTTTTTGACAGAGCCCAACAAAAACGGGTGTTTGATACTGTCAAGGTTGCAAATGATACACGGGGCCGCTGTGTCCCATTCCCAGCTCTGCTACCCATCCCAGGCTCGAACCGTTCAAGTGTTATCATGACAGCAAAACCTTTTGAGTCTGGTGTACAGCAAACAGAGGACAAAACACTCCTGAACCAGGGGAACAACTTAGAGGAGGTTCCTGGGTAAGAAACACAGACCACAACAGTTATTCTGCATTTCTTGTGTTGTTTGTGAACCAAATTCACATATTCAAATTCCAGCATTACTCCATACTATCCCATGATGGTTCTGGCACTGTCAGTTTTCATTCACTTGTGATGCTATACATCATTATTTGTAGGATACATCATTGAATTCATAAAAACTTCAGGAGTGAAAAGACTGAATTCAATTAAGTGTATTCAAAATGAAGTTTGCCTTTACCACCAAAATTCTTTACTTCTTTAGCATTGCAAAGTATGAGTCTAAATCTTCATGTTCAAAGTCCAATTTGTTTGAATCCCATTTGGTCATTAACATAAATATATCAAATGACATTTTCTTATAACCCACCTCATAACCTCAACCATTTTGCTGCTTTATGAATAAACAATAAGTTTGAGTACTTTTTTTGCACTCAAACTCAAATCTTTATTTGTTTAAACTTAAATATTTTTCCTTCTTTCATTAACTCATTGTATTGAATTACATATGGCTAGAAGTTAAACAACTTTACTGCAAAGTCAGCAGAAAGCTTTTGAAAGATAGATGTTTGGCACCTCAGGGAAATCTTTCCTAATGCAGAAATCCTTCACACATGGTTTCAGTTTTATTGCGTGGTCTGTCACGTGCAATGTTCTCTACTCATGGTAAGTTTATGTGTCAATCCCATCTCATTATTACACAATTGTCTTAGGAAAAATACTGCCACAAGTCTGAGAATTTGCACACAGTGGCCTAGAGCAACTATAACACCTCCTTTTATATTGATTTTAAAATACCTCAATTTCACAATGTTGAAAAGTGAAAAAATATGAATAAGAGAACTTTGAAAATCTATATAAATCTTGTTTTAAATTTTCTGCAATATTTGAGGGGAATTCTATGACTCAAAACAGATTTTTTCACAATATTTTTATTTTGCGGGGGGACAGAGTCTTGCTAAGTAGCCCAGGCTAGTCTCAAACTTGCTATGCAGCCCAGGCTGGCCTAGAACTCATGATCCTCCTGCCTCAACCTCCCAAGTGCTGAGATAATAGACATGTACCACCATGCCTACCTCACAATTTAATATTTTTAAAGTTTTTATGTCTGCAAGTAGTGGCATTTAATTGGTAGCATTTTCTCTGTCTTCATAGTATGTGAAACAGTGGTACTGTTTGCAATCAGTGATAGATTACTTTTGTGACTGTGTCAATCTGAATATTTAAATAAACCTATCTAGTTTCATAAGTTAAATAGACATGTTAGCAAACACAACATAACAATAAAATATACTTTTTGCTTCTCTAAAGTCATTTGAAATGATCTGTGATGTTATTCCTGGTGATTTTGGTTCATTTTGCTATTTCTGTATTATAGGTGTCTCAGAAAATACTTTTTTTAAGTTTTTAAGATCAGTTTCATGAAAGTTCACCATTATAGAAAGGAATGGTCTAGATTATGCCCATGACTTTATGATCTAATCAGTGAGTGTGGTTTTCCCATAGGAGCTCTAAGTCAGTGAGCCAACCAGGACCCTCTGAAGATAGTGATTTGGCTACAGCACTGCATCGTCTTAGCCTGAGAAGACAGAACTACTTAAGTGAGAAGCAGTTCTTTGCTGAAGAATGGGAACGGAAGATCCAGGTTCTGGCTGACCAGAAAGAAGGAGTTAGTGACTGTGACACCCCCACAGAGAGCCTTGTGTCTCTCTACACCAACCAGTCAGAGATCACAGACCTCAGCAGCACCAGTTGCCTTCGAGGCTTTGTGCCAGAAAAATTACAAATTGTCAAGCCCCTTGAAGGTAATAAGTTAGTAAAAGCCCTTTATAAGCCATGTGGCTTATTGAACTTTCCTTTCTCTGGAATTGAGATTTGTATAAGAGTACTATGTGCAGAAGATATCTTTGTTATCCTTAAATCTTGTTGTACTTCATGGAAAATTAGTGCATGGAGAGATGAGCATTCTGTAAGTCATCAGTCGTCATTATAAATATGAAGGGGAGGGGGAGGAATCTCTGTCTTTTGCTAAGGAATATCATTGACATATGTAATACATCATCTCTACCTCTCTTTTCCAAAACGAACTCTTTACCCAAGAAGTGGAACAGATGGTATTTTTCTTTTTTGTTTTTTTCAGTTCATTTTCTGATGTAAGATAGAACTTGAATTCAAAATAAACTTCTTTGTTTTATGGAATGTTAACAGTCCTTGAATAGTTCTTTGACATTATTATAAAAGAGTTCTTTATGAAAAAAAATTTGGAAAAGTAACCTATAAAGATCCCTCAAAGGTTCAGCAACTTAGCTTGATGCAAGTATTTGTCAGAGTTGCCATTTTTAGTATGAAATGACCACAGTGACATAATTGGATGTTACATCTGGTGCAAGTGCTTAAGATGATCATTCACCAGTGTCCCATAGACCAGAACCAAGGGAATGTATACTCTGCTTTATCACCTTCATTTTCCTAGTCTCCCTGGGAGCCCAGGGAAAGGAGAGTCATGAGCAGTGTGGAGAAGTACACAAAGACACTACTGAACATTTAAGTTGTCTTCCAACCTAGGAACCTAGCTTTGCTTCTGAGTTCATAGGCCAAGCCAAGTGAACATTGCTTTTTATCACCTTGGAAAATATATCCCATCTCTGCCTCTTCTGAGGTACATATTGCCTTTTTCCTCACTGCCTCAGCATCCTAGTCTCTTTTAAGAGGGTCCTCTTGGTTTCTTCTCCCTTTCTTTAGATGGTCTTTTTAAAGTTAACATTTGAAATAGAAAGATTAGTACTGGTACCTTCAACATCTTGTCAATCTACCATGAAGAACTTGAATTTCCAAATTTTAACAAAATATCAAGACCACATAATTAATTTTATTTTTTATTACTATCATTATTGTTATTACTCATATAATTTTAGGTTCTGTTTTAAGAGTTAAGATTTGTGAAAAATGTAAAACGTGCCTCTTTTGCTTGCATATTCAGGATCACAAACTTTACATCATTGGCAACAGCTTGCTCAACCAAACTTGGGAACCATTCTTGATCCACGACCAGGTGTCATTACTAAAGGCTTTACCCAGTTGCCCAAGGATGCTGTCTATCACATCTCAGATTTAGAGGAGGATGAAGAGGAGGGTATCACTTTTCAGGTTCAGCAGCCTCTTCAAGTGGAGCAGAAACCTGCAGTATCCAAGCAAATAGCAGGGATCTTCCTGCCACCCATTTCTTCAGCAGGTGGACCAGTTACAGGTGAGAAGAGTACTTGGTTGAATCTGGCCTAGTAACCAATGCCATTTTGCCTACTAACTTACTGTATGGTCAGCTGATTACCTCTGCCCAAATCTCACTGAAATATGGTCAGCTATCTATCTCTGCTCAGATCTCACTGGAATACACTCATTATTGAATATAAGATAATGAAAATCTACAGCTGGCAATGTAGCTCAGTGGCAGAGTATATGCACAAGGCCCTGGATTCAATCCCCAGTATCATTAAAAAAAAAAAAAAGAAAGAAATCTGTTGGGTGTCGATGGTTCACACCTGTAATTCTAACTACTCAAGAAGCAGAGATCAGGAGGACCACAGTTCAAAAACAGCCCAGGCAAATAGTTTGTGAGACCCTATTTTGAAAATACTCAACCCAAAAAAGGGCCTGGGGGAGTGGCTCAAGTGGTAGAGCGCTGCCTAGCAAACATGAAATCCTGAGTTTAAACCCCAGTACCGCCAAAAAAAAAAAGTGAAGAAAAAAATCTGTAGCACTAATGACATTCCTAAGTCTCTCCACTTTTATTTTATCAGTCTGCATAAATAGATTGGGCAAAGAAGTAAATCATTCAGCAGTTTGCAAACCTTTTGGCTCAGGATCACTTTATACTCTTAAAAATCTTTGAAAATCCCCCCAGAGGGCTTATCTATGTGGATTATATTTATTGATATTTACTATATTAGATATCAAAACTGAGAAATTATTAAAATAGTAACTCACTTAAAAATAATAGTTACATGTTATACAAATACTATGTTTATGAAAAATAGCTATATTTTTTAAGTAGTGAAAAAAATGGTTTTGTTTTACAATTTTGTGAGTTTCTAACTTAGACTTAATAGAAGATAGCTAAATTCTCATGAGCATCTACATTCAGCCTTTTGCAGTGTTACATTGTTTTGATCGAACAATATGAAGAAAATGCAACCTTATACAAACATGTAGTTGGAATAGGATTTTCAGGGATTTAATATTTTTTGATATTATGCCAGACTTGGTAAGTATAGTTTCTTAAACATTTATAGCAGTGTGGAATCAGAAACTGCCTTAATGAATTTTCATACTTTGCTATCTGAAAATGCATTGGTCTACCCTACACTTTGAACATATGTTTTACTTGTGCATGGTTTGGTAACATGCATTGATCTTTAAGAAAATATTGTTTAACTGAGTTATCTCAGTCTTTCAAACGTTGACACATTTTATTATATATTAAAATCTCATTAATATTATCACCTTTCTCGATAGAAAAGGCTTTAACTACTAGAAAGCATTCAGACTGTCAGTTGGTGTATACAAATTTTCCAAATTTCACTTGAAAACTCAAGTATTGTCACTGGCAGAAAATATTGTCAGCTATTTTTCTTGAAGCAGCAGGCTCACGCCATTCATTTTCAAGAAAATGCCTGCCAAAACCCCTAGTCTGAATAACTGTAGCTTGTCTGTTAGTTGTTCTCTCAAGTAAAACTGGTGTTCTGTGACAACATTTCAACTCAACTGCACAAATGCTTTTCCTCTAGAAAACTATTATCTTGGCTTGCAGCAGGAGTGCTTAATGAATGCTTCTCAATTCATTGCCAACATAGTAAAAAGATTCAAGACCCAAGACTAAAGATTTAATGGATAATTTTTATTGCTTTATCAAGGACACTTTTAAGTAAATTAATACTGTGAATGCATAACAATGAAGAATATAAGTATAATTTGGTGACATTGTCTTGATTTGTGCTAAGGAGGCAACAGTTTTAACCCACCATTGTTTTTGGAACAGCAGTGCAAATGTCAACCTCCTCAAAAAGAAAAGGCCCCCATCCTAGCATTACTATAAAAGTGGTTTTGAGCTATGGAGTCTGACAGTCTGTAGACCACACTTTGAGAACAAGAGGAGTACTGCGGTGGTTTTTCTCTTATTTCTAAGCTATCTTTATGCCTTTTTGCTTATAGTTTTAAAGTATTGAAGGAGTCTGCTATATACTAACCAGTAATACTAATTTAGTCTGCATATTTTATTTTATTTCCATATTTGAAGATTTTTACTACAAAAAGCACTTGACAAATGCTGTATTATTAATAAATGTTAACCTTTTTACGTAATTAACCTAGTCTTTCAATTTTGTGTTTGGCTCCCTAAAAATCTCTATTTCAGTTGCAACCTCAAACCCAGGAAAGTGTCTGTCATGCACGAACTCGACATTCACCTTTACCACCTGTAGGATATTACATCCCTCTGATATCACTCAGGTTACCCCTAGGTAAGAGGGCCTGGGAAATCTGGGACCTCAAATGAATTTCTGTTTTTAATTACCTTTATTTTGCTTCCCAGAATTTTAATTAATGTTCTGTGATGGTTTGTCTTTAGGATATTTTTACATTGTATTTTCTCATTTGATCATTATCACTCTTTAAAGTAGGCAGGACAAGTGACTTTGTATTGTGTAAAATAAAGGAACTGAGGAATAGAGAGTTGAAGTGACTGGTCCAAGGGCAGACAGCTAATAAATGACCCAACTGAGGCCATACCCAAAGTTAGCTACTCACAAGGTTTGAGGGATCTGTCCTTTGCACAAGACTCCTTCGCTTCTGATACTACCTGCAAGTTGAGGGGGTTCCCAAGACCTCCTAAGTTCAAGTTCAGTAATTGACTAGAAGGACTCACAGAATTCATAGAAAGCTATTGTACTTGTGTCTGCTGTTTATTATAAGGAAAAGATGGGTTAAAACTATCCAAAGGAAGAAATGCTAAGGCACAGACTCTAGGGTTCTGCACATGAAGCTTCTCTTGTTCTTAGGATTCATTAGTCTCTCATCATCAGTGTGTGACAGGCACATGAAATATTGCCAACCAGTGAAATTCACCCAAGCATCAATATCCATCCCTAGTTTTTATTGGGTTTTATTATGTAAGCATAATCAGTTGAACTCCCTCATGGTTGAACTTCAGCCTGCGAGTCCACTGATACTACATGACCCATTCAGCCCCACCCCCAAAAGCACAGAAGATGATTAGGTACGGCCAAATCTATCCTATGGTCTAGTGTGACCAACCCCAATTCCAACCAAAGACAATCTTCTGAATTATAACACAGATTGCCTCCAAAAGCAAAAGTCTCAGACCTCTGGGCAAGGCCAAATTATTTACTACACAGGCTTCCTGTAGCCATGTAGGTGCCGTTTCTATCCTTCCAGTTCCCAAAAGAATCTAAGGTAGCTTTCAGAGACACATTGACTATTGTTAGAGATGATAGAACCTAGAAGTAGAAAAGGAAAATAATGCAAAAGGGATTCAGGACTAAGGAATTAAAATGGGTAAAGGAATAAAACCTAGAGTATGGATTGTATCATAAAGTCTTGTATATTAGTTAAGATAATCCATGCATTTGAATCTTAACTAGCTGCCACTATGGAGGGAAATAAGAATGTGATTCACAGTGTTTGTAAGATAGCAAATCGACTCCATAGGGAAGCATTTGGATGATATCCAGTAAAGATCCAAATAAAGCCTATAAACACATCTGTCATTTTTCTACTTTATTCTTATAGTCACCAAGATAAGTTTTATGAAACTGGTTCTTGAAGGGACTTTTAATACAGATTGATACCATCATATGAAGTATTCAATTCGGGAAGAAGGACAGGCCATTGTACAGTGAAGCAGTAATAGTGGGTTTAGAGACTGGACATACAGAATAGACTGCACCACATCAGAGATTCTTAGTTGGACTGATTTGATCAAGGAGTCAAATTTGCTTGAATGTTGCTTCTTTTATTTAAGTTGTTGCTATGGAAAGTTTCTTTATTAACCTTGAACTTGCATTTTGTTCATAATCATTAAAATTCTTGGTATCTGTAATTAATATATGTGATCATTTTGTATTGAAGTGAAAGTTTATTAAATACTGGTAACATTTGTTCAGGGAAGAAAAGTAGCTAGGGAAGAACCCTCTCAATTCCATCACCAGTTCCTTAAGTACATGATTTCTTAAGTTTTTCTTCTTAACTGAGCACAGAATAAAAAGAAAGATTGTAATAACTGTCAAAGCTTTTAATTTTTTTTAATTTCCTAGACACACATGTTAAAGTCAAGGTCGAGAAAAATGTGTTCCATAGGTATACATACACTACTGTAGTTTAGAATTAATATTTCTTGAGGAAATGGGAGTTTAGCAACTAGCAGTTTTTTATTTCTCAGTGATATAAAATTGAAAAATTAAAAAGAAGTTTCACCTTAAAAGACCAGTTTGGGTCTAATTATGAAAGATTGTATTTCCTAAAAAGTTGAAGCATTGTTTACCTATAGATTATTGCTTGTTTGGTATATTTCACTGTATGGAATAGAGCTATTAATAAAAAATTAAGCACCGGGTTGGGATTGCTTTTTTGCTTTTTATTCTTAAACACTCTCTCCTGCTTTTCTTACAGCTCTGGGTTCCCTTCGCTATCCTGTGGAAGTAGTGGGAGCAGTTCATCAAACACGGCTGTGAACTCTCCTGCCATGTCCTACAGACTCAGCATTGGTGAATCCATCACAAACCGACGAGATTCTACTATAACTTTCAGTAGCACCATAAGCTTGGCCAAGCTTCTGCAAGAGCAAGGCATCTCTGCTAAAGTGTACCAGAGCCCAATTTCAGAGAACCCCCTCCTCCAGCCTCTCCCTAAAGCCCTGGCTACCCCTTCCACACCACCAAATTCCCCATCTCACTCTCCGTGCTCTTCTCCCTTGCCATTTGAGCCCCGAGTGTGTATCTCTGAAAATTTTTTGGCCTCCCGACCAACTGAAACATTCCTCCAGGAGATGTATGGCCTAAGGCCTTCCCGGAACCCTCCTGATGTTGGCCAGTTGAAGATGAACTTAGTAGACAGACTGAAAAGACTAGGGATTGCCAGAGTGATCAAAACCCCTAACACCCAGGAGAATGGGAAAAGCCAAGAGGCTGAAATTGGTCTTCAAAAACCAGACTCTGTTGTTTATTTAAATTCAGGTAGCAATTTATTGGGTGGACTGAGGAGGAATCAGAGTCTCCCAGTCTTGATGGGTAACTTTAGTGCCCCAGTTTGCACATCTTCACCCAAAATGGGTATCCTGAAGGAGGACTGAGGCTCAGCACTGACTGAGCTCTTACAAAAATTAGCACATGAAGGATGGACTTGCACTGATACATGAGATCTGGTCTGACTTGAAAGAAAAGAAATGTTGCAGAAAGGTTGTGAATGTGAAGAGGGGGAAGTGGAGGAATGGAAACAAAATTGAGATGAGGTCTTCATGGATGAAGTCTGGTAAATTGAAAATGTAAATGTCATGAAATGTTTGGAGACAGAAAAGGATGAAAGGTTTATACACTCCTTCAGTTTTTATGTCTTGAAAATAAAAAGTGAATAGAAAACAATTTAGGATTATTGAAACATGCCAGAAATACTGAATACTTCTAGGGAACATAAACAGAGAGAACCTACCTAAAAGGGTGAGAAGAAAAGGAGCAACTTTGACTGTTGCTGGTAGAAAACTGTTCCAAAAGGTTGGTGCAGTAAGTTTGGTCTGTTATTGAGACAGTCATGAGATGCTTATGTTTCCCTTGCTAATGGCTGGTCAGATTATGCATCCATCTAATGGTGTGCTCACAGTACTACAAAGCAAGGAACTTTATCTTTTTCATTATATCAGAAGTGGAGACTCCCTTTTGCTTTTCCATTTTCAGGCCTTTGAGCCACTGGGAGCACAAACACTGTTCAAACTCCTTTGTATTTATGATTAATAAAAGTTCATTTTGAAAACTGATGGTATGACTAAGTGCTAGAGCACTTGCCTAGCAAGTACAAGGCCTTGAGTTGAAAGCACCAATATCACCAAAAATAAATTCAAGTTTTTAAATTTGTATTTTTATAGAACATCAGGAAAAAAACTCAACAATGTGGTTAGAAATTGGAAGGAATTTACTTTAAGAAGGAAAATGGGGGTAAATTAGAACCAAGAAACTTATGTTTAGGCTATTTCTTTTGGGTAATACAGTGGTCAAGGAATATATAGTTGCTTGCCTTTCAAATTCCTTGAAGGCTTGAAGGAGTTAAACCAGAAGTGCAATCTATAGGAATTATGTTGTATATTTATATATATAAAGTCTTTTTGTAAGGAAAGTTAGTTGTAACTTTTTCCAAAGTGCGCTAATATGCATATTTTTAATGAAAGATGACATGTATTTGCACAAAAATTCTCAGGCACATTAAATTATTATAAACTGAAGTGAAACCCAGGTGCTTGCTTTGAGAGAGTGTTGTTTTTGCTTGTTTGTTTTTTTCCTAATGTAAATTAAAACACTTTGTCTTGTTCCTGGCATCTTTCGAATTAGAGATGTCTCATGAGAGAGTTAAAGCTTCTTTTTCTTTGGTGTTCTTTTTTACAAACTGAAATGACAAAGGGAGACCATAAGATTAGGTTTCAACATTCAGCAGTTGACAAGGCTGCAAATTGGGCAGAAACCAATCTGTTTTGAATGTTCCCAGTCAGTCTGCTTCCATTGTCAGATGACATGGCTTAAGCCAGGTGGGGCCACTCAGGAAAACTTTCATGACATGAAAGACATGGGAAGTTAAGAGAAGGGACTAATTTTTTTGCTTATAAAAACAGTAGGTGTGTTACTTGGTTTTTTTGGTGCTTAGTTAGTAAAAGTTTTGCTCCTTTGCCCTGATTTAACTGAAAGGCAATTTTTAACTTCTGTTCCTGTGGTTTAACCCATATACCTCTCCCCAGGTCAGGGGGGTTCTTTCTTCTCTTGAGCCACTGCCCTACATGAAAAACTATGTACTGCAAAGAGTAAGAAAACCAACATGCAAGCGATGGTAAGAATCTGTGGGTTATTTGTGGTTTTTAGCACAGAATTCTTTCAATAAAACTTTTCCAAATTTCTCAAAAACAAAGAGTGAAGAGATGTCTGCTCCCTTTCTCCTTCACTCATCAAGCTGCTGTCTGCAGAGCATACACGCACACGCTCATAAAGGATTCCAGGTCAGTAAGTGTCCCTGAATGGAGTCAGCATTAAAGCAGAATTCCTGATGTGTAAACTTTATAAAGATTCCAACTTGCTTTTTTTTAAATGGCATTAGAATTTCTACTCTAAAGTAATTCCAGGGTGCTTCCTTTAGCCAACTCTTAAAGCTTTTCATTTGTTCCCTAAGAAAGTAATCTTCCTGTCACCTGGACATTTAAGTTTCCAGGAGTCGTCAGGAAGTAGGAAAATGTAGGACCAGAGTACTAAAGAGGGTTAAATTATTAGATTTACATATATAAACCACTATAAATTAAGCTAGATTTTTTAGTGTTCTATGTTGAGTATAATTTGTATACTTTTTTATTAATCAATGCCTAAATGATCACTGGAGGCTGAGTGGTGTATTACCCAAATAACCACATCTGGTTCAGGAAAACCAGATTTGGGTTTTTGAAAATCTGATGCTGGTGTTCTGTCAGAAATACGATAATTGCATACTAGTGCATGCTTGTCTCTAGAAGTGAATCCTGTCTTAAAACTGGGTTTTGCTGGTTTTGAAGTTTCCACCTAATATCATTTTTAGGATAGCCTGAGAATATTATAACAACTGTCTGCAAACTATAAGAAGAAGAACTGGAGCCTTACAGCAAGTTCTTCCTCAATTTCTCTGTTATGCTTTGGTACTGTTCACATTTTTGTTTTCTTGTATAGCATTAGCTGGATATGTACTTTCATGCCAGTATGGGAAACCCCAGTCTTTTTTTTTTTTTTTTTATCATCCTTCAACAAGATTTTCAGTGATTATACCTCAGGTATTTCTGAGTATCCTGTTATCTAGTAGGATATAAAATCTTCTTGAGCTCAGAATTAAAAGTTCTCCAAAATTATGAAGATCCAAAATCTTATGTAGATAGCCTTGGCTCTTAGGGAGGAGCTCATGACCATTGTTAAAGTAGTTTTTTTAAAGTTTTGTGCGATTGCCCTTAGTGTGACATAAATGGTCACACTTTAGCAAGGGAGGAAAAGAGGCAACTCACAAGAGCCTATTCTCTATAAAAGATATATTTTGCATAGTATTCAAAGCTTGTTATTTTGTTCAACCATTCTAGTACATTAACTTTTGGCATGGGGGACTAGGGCTATCAGTGTTCAGTGTCCACTGCCCACTGTCAGGTGCACAGAGACCTGTGCTCTAAGAGCACTCAGCCACAGCACAATGTTGTTACTGTTCATGCTGCCCAGCACAGCCCTGAAAGTGAGTGTGACTGTGCTCTGTTTGTGGCAGCCAGGGAAATACTGTTGTGTGATATCTGGAACTTGACTTTGTCAAACAGCTCTTTGTGCACCTTCCTTTGCTTTGTTAATGTAAATCAGATAATAAATATAAGCAGCTTCTTAAATGTTCCTGTCTCCTGTGTTTTTGTACCAACCCTACACAGATAATTCTGCACTGTCTTTATGTTCTTTTTGGTTAGAAAACAACCTCTGTTTGTCAAGCCACACACAAAATAAACCTCTAATAGTCATAAATAGCAAACAGGTCTTAGTGTATTTCATAGATTTTTATAAAAAATATATAATACACAGTGTCCATATATAAATAAATGGCACCTTTTTATTAATCACAAGGGATTTAATAAAACAAAATTTTATGATAAAAACTCAGAGTAAATACCAAATCAAAATTAAAATGGATTTGACTAGATACTGATTGTTCTCTTTGTAATTTCTTTTCCTCTTTTAAGCTTTGAGTGTCTGTCTCCATCTTGCCTGTTCAAGTTATGGCAGCTGTAATACAACCATGAGGCCTCCCTCACTCAACACACAGAGGTTGGCATATAGAGACCAGTTCTCAGGGACAACTGCTGTGTTGTTAAACTGACCCTGGTGTCTCTGGATTTTGTACTTCATGAAGTTAGTAGGTCTCTTTAAGTCCCCAAAAAGTAAGAGCTGCACTGTTTTTAACTAACCCACAGCCCACATTTTGAGGAATACTATTAATACTGGTGTTCCTCAGGGTTCAGCTTTAGAACCTCTTCTATTCTTAGACAATACTGTCTCCCGTGTGATTTCACCCACCCCCTTCATTTCAAATACATCTACTCTGAAGACTACTAAATCTATTTCTAGCCCAAACTCTTCTTTTGAACTCCTAAAATGTAGTAGACATCACTACTTGGGTCTCTCCCTGGCACCTCAACATGTCCAAAACTGAACTCGTGATCTCTCTCTGAACTTATTGAAACCCAGGAATCATGCCCCTCTCCTTTTCCCTCACTCTGACATCCCGTCAGTCACCAGACCCCTACCCCTACTGCTGTTCCTCAAAGCAGGCATCCACTAGGTCTCCTCTGGACCTCTGCCGCAGACTCTTACTCATTTCCCCTGCCTCCTGTCTTGGCCCCACCAACTGTTTCTCTACTTTGCAGTCACAGCCATCTTTCCGATATGCAGACCTAGTCGGATCCCTTCTCTGATTAAAACTGTTGCCTGATTCATCATTGTAGAAGAGTAATTCTTGCTATGAACTCCCTCTGCATCAGGCTAGTCTCTTAATGTAATATGCATTGTACTTCTTTTGAAATGGTTTATTGACTTTTCCCATTAGGCTCTAGGCTCTGTTGAGCATAGGAACTGAGGTATGTCCCCACACCTAACCACAGTGCCTGACACGCAGGGGACAATATGTGTACAGTCTGAATTGATGACAATGTTTTGTAAACTGTGGGTTGTGATCCATCAGTAGATCTGGAAACCAATCTAATGTGCTAGCACAGTCTTAATTTAGAAAAAACAAGTAACAAGCAGTAGAGATATTATTTCATGAAACTTATTATAAAACATATAGTGAGTTGCAGTAAAATCGAAAGGACAGGCAAGTACTTTTTCATTTTGTTTTGTTTGTATTCTCTTTTTGTTTGTTTGGAGACAGGGACTCACTATGTATCTCAGGCTGGCCTTGAATTCATGATGCTCCTACCTCAGAATCCTGAGTGCTGTGATTATAGGCTTGAGCTACCACACCTGGCAAGTACTTTTTTATTCTTTTTTTATTGTCATATTATTGTTGTACTGGGGGTACATTGTGACATTTACAAAAGTTCTTACAATATATCTTGGTTAAATTCACCCCCTCCATCATTCTCCTTTATGCCCCCTCCCCCTATTCCTGCAATAGTTTCAACAGGTCTCATTTTTCCATTTTCATACATGAGTACATAATATTTCCATCATATTCACCCTCCTACACCCTTTCCTTATATCCTCCCTAGTCTTTTTTCTATATTGAGAAAAAGCAACTTTATCTAGAAGAAAAAAAAAATGAAACCTTTGACAACCAGAAAAAGAAAATGCTGCTTTGGAGGATTTGTACTTTTACAGATTTCAAAGCCTTACATTCAAGGAAGAAAGTGCCTACTTTAGAGTTCTAGGCCTCTGTGAGTAAATGACAGAGGGACTTTAAATCCATTGCAAATTCTGCCTGGCAACTATGACTGTAGGCCAACTAAGCCTAGAAGTGCTATTTAATTATATTTGGTCTGACAATATATCTAAGCTTATTTTGCCTCATGGCTGATGATGAAAGTGGAAACCGCTTGTGACTTCCTTGCTGTTGAGGGAGGACTTTGATTTGGGTCTTAGAGAATTTAATTGGCTACTTCTCCAACTTTCTCTTTAAGAACAGCCTACCCTGAGCCAATAAGATGCTACCATTCTGTTTCCATAGTAATTAAAGAAACAAACCTTCACCTGCCATCTTCCAAGCCAAACCTCTCAAGTCAGGCTCAGTCAAAAGTCTCTGAGTGGAGAAGCATCTTTCTCCTCTGGTTTGACTTCCATTGCAACACCGGGAGACAACTAGATTGTCTTTAGAGGAGACGTTCATGTGCATGCCAGCTCAGTCTTTGTAAAAAGTCTTAGAAGAAGTTCACCAGAAATCTGTCTCTGCACCATTCATACTGTGGATTTCTGCTTTGGCATCTCAACCACTTGGGATAACCACTGAAGTCTTGAGTTCTGGAACCTCTGAATTTAATCTAAAATGAACTCTGATTTCATGTTGATGGGGAATAGTTTCTCCATAACACTGTAGTTTCTTTAAGACTTTTGACATGGGAAGGAACCACAGGGGAGAAGCAAATCTTTGAGCAGTCCAAGGTAAGTTCTTTGGAGAGGATGTTTTCTGCTGATTGTTTATACTAACTGGTGACCTCTCTGAAGGCTCTGCTGGCTCACTAACTGGCACCTTCAGCCCTCTGGGCCTCAAGTAAATTCACCAGGGAGAAATGCAGAAAAGGAAGAGAAGAGAGGGGAAAGAATCCTTAAAGAATCCTTACACACACACACACACACACACGTTTCTGAAAGGATACACAGAAAAGACTGTTAACAGTGTGCTGGAAGTCAAGGGCTGATGTTTAACTGGTATGCACAGTTAGTAAATGGCCATTGCCCAAAACACTCAAGTATCCTCCTTATCACCTTAGTTGTCCCAACTCCTCCCCTGGTACCCCTAGACCAACTCATGAGTAATAATTGGCCTGGGACAGAGGGAGTTTAGTGCTAGGGGACCCTGTTCCTACCCTGTAGCCCATGTCCACTCGGATTATTCAGTAGCCTGGTTGTTAGATGTTTTGAGTGTCGCTCCCATTGGTGCTTGGAGGGAGAGGACTTTACTTTTTTTTTTTTTAATACGGTTTTTACAAATATTGTTTATTTTAATGAAGCTGGTACAGACAATGTCCATTTAAAACCCATGTCCCAGGTCAAAAAGTACAAATAAAATCAAAAGGAGCAGTGTTCTGTTGGATACACTTCTGCGTGAATAACTTTATTCACTGCTAATGAAAATTAGAACTTTTCTGGGTTCTTCTGACAAGGTTTTTTTTAATCTTATGCTTTTCTCTTCAGTGAAGCCATCTTTGGAGTTAGTCATTAATCTCACCAGGTCTGTCACCTTGACTCCAAACCTGATATTCCTCTTCTTTTGGTCCAGACTCTTGGACTTTAAAAGTAGCTTCAAGTTAAGGAAAGGTCATTTTCCCACAGTTCAGTTCTATGAAAAACTTCCATCTCCCACTGAAAGTCAGTCCAGGAGTGAAGCAATCACATGCTAGAACTTCGGGGCCAATTGAAAAGTCATTTTGAACACTCGCATTGGTCGATCTTATCACCACAAACCTGAAAATGCACAGTCCTGAAAAAAGTGGCCTCTCCGTGCACACGTGTAATTTTTCAAAAGGAGAAGGCAATATGAAGGGGGCTGAGGTTTGATCACCAAAAATCAGCACAATGAAAACAAATGATAATGAGCACTAGAATTCAAATTACCAGATATTTTAAAGAGATGGAGTACCAGTATTCAATTCCATTTTGAACACCACACTACAAAAGAACTATTATTAAAAATAAAAAAGGATTGAGGGAAAAGAAAAAAAAATGAAAAGTATCTAAACTGTTGAATGACCCCCCGTTTGTTCCTGATAAACTTCAATCACATCTTCTTCCTCCATTCCCAGTTCTTTGGAGTATGATTATCAGCAAGTCTCTGACCGTCAGAGAAACCTGAGTGAACTCATTGGAACTCCCTGTCTTTGACAGTATGATTCTTTGAATTTCTTGAGATGTGTTGTCATTTTCACTTTGAAGTGAATCTTACTACTATCCTGGCCAGTGACTTTGAGTTTAATATATTCTCATTCCTTCGTATCCCCCAAGTCCTCAATTGAAGATTTGCCTCCTGGTCAGACATGGTGATAGTGGCTTCACCCGGGGGTCTCCGCACAGCAGCAGCCTCGGGCAGGTAGAACCTCGCTGTGGGGTTTACAAGCCTGTCTCCCTTCCCCACAGCACAACATTGTAGCTTCAGGGACTTCCCAGGACTTTACTTTTTAAGAACAAATTAGTAAATATTGAAGCATTGTTTATAATGGGAAAAATGAAAACAACTAGACAAGAGTCAATAGAAAACCAGTTAGAAATATGAGTACATCCATAGAATCGAAAGTTATAGTCACAATGACATGGAAACAAATCTCAGATTTGTTTAAAACATTTTCTTTAAATTTGCTTTAAAATAATCTGATGTTGGAGGAGTGAGGTGGAGTCGCGGGCTATATAGATGAATTAGATTCAAGTAGCCATTCATTGTTTATTGTTCAAACTATAGGATGGATGAATTCATTGTACTCTTCTCAAATTTGGTACATTTAAAACTTTTTCCCATTTTAAAGACTTCAGCAACTACACTCACCTGGCTTGCTCAGCCCCCTCTGCTTCCCTGACCTCCTTGACTCTCTCTGACGCATGACATCTCCTGACAGGGTCCTCAAGCACAGTAGAGCATGGACACTTATATATGGCAGCCTTGTCACCTGATCTTCAGGCCTTAGCAGTTACTCACTCTCTGGCCTCCTTTCAAGCCCTGACCTCTACACCACACGGCCCCCTGGTCATGGGCCTCTAGCCCATCTCTACCTGTTTCACCATTCCTTTCTTCCAAAGCCTTAGCACCACAGCTCACTCAACTCTTCTGGTGACCACCTTCCCTACTGACAGCTAGCTCACGTCTCCGGTATCCACCAGTATTTAGCCAGTGCGCATTGTGTGAGCCTGTAGGTATTTGTGCTGTTAAATCAGCCTTTACACGTAGGCAGTAGTAACCTCATGCCTTTGTGTCTCAGTGTCCTCATTTGTAAAGGAGATTCAATCTTCAGATGGCCTTTAGCTCTAAAAGTAATTAGACAGTATACCTGCGTTTCTCAAGCATCAGTCATGTTACAGAAAAAGGTTTATTTCATTTTTCATCTGACTCTTAAGCAAATTTACTCCAGTGTAGCACTGAAGCCAGTCATCAACTTAGAAACTGAAGTTAAGTCTGCTATCATTGTAACACTTCTGTTGGGCTACTAGCTCTCATTACGGTTTTTTGACATTTTTGTTTTTATGAAATAATCCATGAATATTATTTTAAAATCAAATAATGTTAAACACTCATTAAGGAAAAGTCAATTTCTTTGTCACCGCCCCTCCCCATACCTATCGATTAGGGCTGGTGGAGTAACTCATTTTCGAGAAAGTTCTGTTCAGGAGCTGCTGTAAGAACTTCTTTTTTGCTTCAAGGAGAGATAGTGTAGCCTGATGCAGGAGCAGGAGCTTAGGAACCAGGGAGATGTGTTCACTCCCAACTTTGCATCTTTGCTTCTTCTGTGACCAACCCAAGCATACCCCCATCTGTAAAACTGAGGCAGTACTAACTGAGCACTAATTATGTACCTGTCTCACACAGTAAGAACTCAGTTATGGAAAAATTTTAAACTGCTTTCAAGTCAAGTCTGCTGGGTAACAATGAGTGATTTCTCTTCTACAGTCTGCCTCCACCATTGTTCTTTGGGCCTTCTCAATTTGTCTCTAAGTATTTTTGCTTTGACCCTAAGTTATTTAACTCTGTATTGCTGTTTCCTCATTTCAGCAAGAACTTCCACACCTAGCAGCCAAGACTGCCCCTGGCCTGGGCCATGTACCCCAACCCTCTCATCTACTGCACTTGCTGGGATCCCTGGAACTCAGGGCCACGGAAACTAATCAAGACCCCACAGCCCCCGGGCAAGACCTCAGTAGGGAGGTCCAAGTAAGGTTATCTGGGATGGGTAAGGTGTGGTGAGCTTGGCTTTTATCTGTAGCCTTCTTTGTCTCACAAGAGTACCAGCGCAGTAAGCCTGGCAGCAAAATCCCAAGTGGACCAGAAAAATCCCAGCTTCCAGGGCCTTCCCTGCCAGCCTGTGGGCTGCTCCTGACCTTGCCGCCCCTGCCTGAGCTCAGTGTCATTTTAAATAAGGAAGTCTCAGCCTCGGTGCAACAGACAAAGTTCCACTGCCCATGAAAAGGCTTTGGTGGCAGCACCCTCTCCCTGTGGGACAAGAGCTTTGGGACCTAGGGGACAAATTGTGCTGCCAAGCTGGAGACCCCGTGGGACAGTGGTCATGTGCTAAGGCCTAAGGTCTTTAAGGGCTCAGAGCTTCAGGATCCCAGTTATCACACCATATCGTCCAATTTGGGGTCACTGTGGGAATGTATGAGTGGGGAGTGTTGAAACAGGTTGTGAATTTCCAGTGTTCCCTTTTTAGTTACTGACTTTTCACTTTCAGGCTAACGCCCCTCACACCAGCTTCAAAAGAACACAATTACCTCCAATCTCAACCAACAGCAAAACCTGTTACTACCCCAAAGTAAGTCTTTTTAAGTCCACGAGGCAAGAGTATTTTGAGGCATGGGACTAAATTTTTCTCCCACCTTGACCTGGACTGCCCTGCCTGACTTGAACTTGATTACTTTCCTGAGTCTAAAATTTTCTATAAGTTGTGTCTGTGTTTCCATCACAAATTAAATTCACAATGTACAAACTCAGGAGTATAATTTAGTTTTAGCCTTTGCATGAGTCTTTGTATTCCATTTATTTGGAAAATATTTATTGAGCACTTATTATTTGTCAGGCACTGTTTCAGGTGCTGGGGAAATGACCATGAGCATGACAAAGTGTCTGTTTCCCTGGAACTGACAAGTCTTACACAGTGGGAAGTGGTCATAATAAGCCAATACATCCAATTTGGCAAGCAAAGGGAGTAGGGAATGTGGGTGTGGGGTTGTTGTTTTCAGGACAAGTCCCTGTGTAAAGGGGAAGGCAGGAACCATGCTGATGGCTGGAGCAGGCCCTCCTGGAAGGGGAACAACAAGACAGAGGCTCAGAGTGGGAACTTGCTTGGTATGTCTGGAATCTTCCAAGAAAGCAAAGAGGCCAAGATGGCAGGAGTGATGAAAGTAAGCCCAGAGAAGCGATCCATGAGGTACAAAGGGCAGTGTCTCCCACACCCCACAATGTCTGCATCCTAATCTCTGCAAACAATATGTTGTGTCACTTGCCAAAGAGGAGTTAGGGTGCATATTGAATTAAGGTAGATTAGCCTGCATTTTCTGGATAAGTCCAATGTAATCATGAAAGTCCTTGTATGTGAAAAAGGAAGTCAGAGCATTAGAGTCAGCAGTAGTTGTGACAGCAGAACAGAGGTGAAGTGATTCCTGGCTTTGAAGATGAGGAAAAGGCCAAAAGGGGCACAGGTAGCTTCCAGAAGCTGAAAAAAGCAAGGAAACGGACTAGCCCCCAGAACCTTCAGAGGAGCTCAGCCCTGCCCACACCTTGATTTTAGCCCAGTGAGACCCATTTCTGACATCAGCTTCACTGAAGCCCTGTATCAATGGATACCTGGCTACCCTAGAGATCTCCTGAGAAGGCTGGGTGACCTGGGCTCAGAGAACAGAGGTCAGCTGATGGTGGCATTGAGGCACAGCCCTGGTTCCTGTCTGAGCAGATCTTTTTCTTGCAGAGTGAAAGCCCAATTAGGAAAGCAAGAAGAGAGCAGTAAATCACCTTCCGTGAGTAAAAATGGGAACGGGGCAGGGAATGGCATTCATCCAGCACCTCCTGTGGGCAACCACAGGTCTTTTACACACACTACCTCATGGAATCTTTGCGATGATCCTAGGAGTAGGTGTGCATTATATGTGAAAACCAGATGGTGACAGCCAGTTCAGGCCAGGGTACTGTTCATGCCTACAAGCAGGAAGCCCTTTGCCATGCATGGATAGCCATGGATCCTGAGGCATGGGCTGTGAGGGTACCTGAGGGAAACAGGGACAAGAAGGTGCTGGGGAAAGAGATGGGAACTGAACCCAGAAGCCTCTTATTTTTTTTATTATTCATATGTACATACAATGTTTGGGTCATTTCTCCCCTCTTCTCCCCACCCCCTCCCTTAACCAACCCACCCCCTTCCACTTACCCCCACCCCCTCAATATCCGGCAGAAACTATTTTGCCCTTATCTCTAATTTTGTTGTAGAGAGAGTATAAGCAATAATAGGAAGGAACAAGGGTTTTTGCTAGTTGAGATAAGGATAGCTATACAGGGCGTTGACTCACATTAATTTCCTGTGCATGTGTGTTACCTTCTAGGTTAATTCTTCTTGATCTAACCTTTTCTCTAGTTCCTGGTCCCCTTCTCCTATTGGCCTCTGTTGCTTTAAAGTATCTGCTTTAGTTTCTCTGTGTTGAGGGCAACAAATGCTAGCTAATTTTTTAGATGTCTTACCTATCCTCATATCTCCCTTGTGTGCTCTAGCTTTATCATGTGATCAAAGTCCAATCCCCTTGTTGTGTTTACCCTTGATCTAATGTCCACATATGAGGGAGAACATAAGATTTTTGGTCTTTTGGGCCAGGCTAACCTCACTCAGAATGATATTATCCAGTTCCATTCATTTACCTGCGAATGATAGCATTTCATTCTTCTTCATGGCTGCATAAAATTCCATTGTGTATAAATACCACATTTTCTTTATCCATTCATCAGTAGTGGGGCATCTTGGCTGTTTCCATAACTTGGCTATTGTGAATAGTGCTACAATAAACATGGGTGTGAGGTGCCCCCAGAAGCCTCTTGACACCTGCCTTGCAATGTAAACCTCATCCCTGCGGTCTGTATGTGGTCAGCCTTTATGGTTCTGTCACAGGCAGTCAGTGAGGTTAGTTAGGTTTGGAAAGTTTGCCATCTGGTGGTATATTATGGGTTCTTTTTACTGTTTATTAATTTTTACCTATTTTCTTTTTTTCCATTAAACATAAATCATGCATTCCTTTGATGATCAGGAATAAAACCAACCAAACAGACAGAAAAATAATTGCCCTCTAGGTGAGAGGATGACAAACTTTGGGGAAGCCAGACTGATGTCTCACGAGAACCCTAGTGCAAGATACCAGTGGCCTGTGGCCACGTCAGGGCAAGGTGTGAAGAGGGAAGTGGGGTGGAGGTGCTGTTAGGAGACAGTGAAGATAGAATTACGGTGATGCTGGATATCTGGCAAAGCTCTAGAAGCTATGACTTATCCTGGTCCACGCCTGCTGGTGGTCCTGCCAGAATTTGAACTTAGCACCTAGTGGGGAAGGGAGGAGAAACTGACTGCATTTTTATTTTTATTTTTTGGCAACCACAGTGGCCATTTCTTTGGGTTATTTTGGAGTACCCCCCGTCCCACAAAAGCTCTCTGAGGAAGAGGTATTATCCCCATTTTCTGATGAGGTACCTAAGTCACAGAAATGTTGAATAGCTACAAGTTGGTGGCAGAGCCAAAGGTTCAAACTCAGGCAGTCCCTCAATGCCCAGTTTCCTCAATGCCCAGCTGCCTCCTAGCTCTTGCCACAACAGAGGATGCAGAGGAGGAGAAGAGCTGCTGGGCAGAGTGTGGATGTCCATGTTTCAAATTAGTCTTATTGAATTTGAGATGTCTCCAGGGACATCCAAGAGCCATTTGAAAGCCGGGATTTGACCTTGGAGATAGGAGGATCATGGTGACTTAGAGGGCACAGAAGGAACTTGGGCCTTGGGATGGCATCCCACAGCTCTGTTTATAAGAACTTAGTAAGGCAATAATAGAAGTTCTGGAGGAATCTCAGCATTCCAATCTGCAATTTTATTTTACCTTCTATCTTGGTGCCCAGGAAGTGATCAATGTGTCACCTGGCTATCAACTTGTTCGCAATCGTGAGCAGATTTTGGTCACCTTAGGGGATGAGATGTTCAATAGGAAAAAGAAGGTGGAATTTGATATCTTGGACACAGTCAGATTTTCCAGGTAATGTTTTTGAATCAACACCCAGCTCCTCAAAGGTAGCTTGTCCTGACCCAACCTCAAGAACAAATCCCTGACATCCATACCCAGGCCACCTGATCCCTGCTCTGAAGGTGCTGCTATGTTGAAAACCAAGTTAGTGTAACTCATACTAAAAAGAGCAATTGTTCTGGGAGTGAGGAACCAGTGGAATATTTGTAAAATGCTTTGGAGTTCAAGCAAGCAAATTAAGAGTAAAGGCATGGTTTCTGGGAAGCTGAGCTACATATCTTTTTTGCCCCCCATTATAGATGGTTCAAAAATACCATTCAGTTCATGCCTCTGGGAGGAGATGCAGTGTGGAAACTTCTGGGCCAGATCCATCCCACTGAGCACATAGCCATTCTGTCTGCCATTGAAGTCCTAACTGCTCACTATTTTCCAATGCCATACCCAGATTGTTCCCATACCTTTTTTTTTTTTCTTGGCAGAGCTGGGTTTGAACTTAGGGCCTCACACTTGCTAAGCAGGCACTCATATGCTTGCGCCATTACCAGCCCTTTTTTATGATGGATTTTTTCATGATATGAGTCTATTTTGCCCGAGGCTGGCTTCGAACCTTGATATTCCTTATCTCTACCTCCTGAGTAGAGCCTAGCTCCCCACCTTTCGATTCTACATTTTAAACCTGTCATTTCTATCTTCTACTCATGTTCAGCTATCTTCTGACCTGTACTGCTGAATGGCTCTCTGAGTGTCCCTTCCTTCAGACTTCAGTTTGCTATGAGAACTATTTTTCCAAGGTAGCAATAACAGAAAACACATACACACACACACACACACACACACACACACACACACACACACACATACACAATCACTTACTCATCTATTAGTGTAGAAACTAACAGTTGGCAGTGGTTATCTCTGGGAAGGAATTCAGATTGGGGGTGCGACTGTGCCATTGAGTTGCCCTAATCTGAACCAGACCCAAATCCCTGCCTTCTCATCCAGTGGGGACATTCAGCCTGTTTCCTTTTCCTGCTCATCCATGACCTTCTGCAGGAAGAGAATAAGTTATGTGCTCCTAGTCAGGTTATACCTGCAGCTACCTGTGGGCCATAAGAGGCCTCAACTATAGTATAATAAAACAACCCCATGTTTGTTTGGTTCCCTAATAAATGTTGTTTTATTTATACTGAAAATCATGTTCAAAAGATAACGGTTCCTCATTATTCAAGTTTCTTATACCTTGGTACCTCCTTCTCCTCTATCCTCTCTGTCACCTCACTTTCTCTCCATACCCAGTTAGACATGGAGGATGATTGGCCAAAGGGTCAAGCCTCTTGCACCCTCTGCTCCACCACACATAGCATTGCCTGCCATCCTGTCTACTTCAACTAAGTTAGAGAGCTGAATAATTTAGAGATAGTGGGTGTTCCCAGACCCAGAAACACAGCAAACTATTACATATTCTGAAAGTCAGCTTTTTCTGGTACTGAGAATTAATCTCAGGGCCTTGTGTATACTTGGCAAGTGCTCTACCTCCTGCGCTGCTCCCTCAGCCCTTTTTAAAAAATGTGTTTTTGAGACAGTCTCAAAGGGAACTTCCACATCCTAAGTAGCAAGGGTTACAGTGTGAGCCACCATGCCTGACCTGAAAGCCACTGTTTTAAATACCTTCTTAGTCCCATCTCTGGCCCATTTCTTGTCTATGATTCACTGTTAACACCAATCTCATTCTCTACCTTCTCATTTCCTAATCCTCTGAACTTCTCCCTCCTTCATTTCAACTATCATTACAAAATCAAACTCTTAATAAATTTCTATTATATTTTTATTTCTCTTCTAACTCAATAATGCACCAAAGTACCTGGTTGCTTTTTTGCTAACCAAAAAGGCCAGATCTGAGGTTTGACCACCCTTCTATGAAATACCTTATCCAAGATCACCCCTCCATCACACAATCTACACCCATGATGTTGGAGCAGGTACAGAGTACGGCCTAGCTCTCACCAGACCAAAGTTAGTCAGTCCAGGACTGAGTAGCATGGAATGGTAAGCTCTGTGGATGATAGAATTTCTTGTCCCACAGGACCGGTATTATTTCTGACCTAGAGGAGCAAATCTCACAGCTGACAGCAATAATAGAACAAATGAACAGAGACCACCAGTCTGCCCAGAAATTGGTGAGTGATCCTTGTGTTATGTGCTGGGGTGAAATGTTGTAGGCTGGTGTTGAGGGTTCTTGCCTTCACAGGCCAGAGAACTGGCTCGAGAGGCAGCTGATTGACTTGTGAACCAAGGCCAGTACACGAAGTAGGATTTATTAGAAAGAAGGGAAAGGCTACGGCTAGAGCAGTGCAGCAGAGCCTGGAAACCAGTGGCTCCCTGCTCAGGTGAAGGCTGTGGCTTTTTATGGACACTTTAACTCTGGGTTAGGGTAACAGTTAGGTGGGTTTTTTCTATTGGCCATGGCGCAGGCTCTCTTAGATGAGCTGGTCTGTTGCCCCTTACTGGGGGGAGGGGGAACAACCTTGAGAGCATTCTGTTTATCAGCCCCATGGCAGATTTATGAGACCCTATATCTCCTCCTCAGGGTGTAGGAATGCAGATTTATAACTCCTCAGGGTGCAGGGCTCATAGTGCTCTCTATGGGGGATGGGATACTGACTCATTTGTCCTTTAGGTCCCCAGACCCAACACTTGCATTAGCCAACACCTTTATGGGTAGGGTAAGACTAATATTTTCAGGTTACCTATGTGCCAGGCAAGATGCCAAACACTTTACTCCAGTGAGCCATTTTGTCCAGGCAACAGGACTCTGAAAATAGGACTGTATGCCCAGTAGTATTTCTCTGAGTCTGTCTTCATCCCTAACTGTAAGAATTCAAGGCCAAATTTGTTCTTTTCAGGGAGTTCTCCAGGTGCCTCTGGGGTGTGCAAAGACATGGTCCTTTCTACACTAGGAGGTACCTGTCACTCTCCATCTGGCCTTGGTGGGAAAATGAGCTTCAGAGGTTATGAGGCTGTCACTAATGGTGCCGGCAGGGAGGATGCTTCTCAGAATCCTCTGGTGCCTATTTTCTGTTCCTGTTAAAGTCAACAAGGTCCACTCTTCAGAGTCTACTGGTATCATTTAATACTTTTTGTGCTCCGGATTTTATCATCAGCTCCATCACCATCCCTTCTTCCCCAGCTCAAGCAGATGTGTGTGGTGGCCTGGGCTAGAATGATAGGACAGAGCTCTGCTCAGGAACATCCTCCCTGGGGTTACTGAACCTCACTCATGAGGTGTTACCTCCATCATGTGGCCTCTCACCCTCTAATTTGTCCCAGGTGTGGATGAATCCTACACTATCCCAGTTTATGCCTCGGCTGAGATCTTTTCCCCACTGCTAATTCATTATCTCATTTCTCTGGAAAACTCTGACAGGTTGATGTCTCCTTTTATAGAAGGAAAAATGAGGTTTGGGGAATTTACCTCATTAAGATTATTCAACAGTAGTAGGTCATTAGGAAAAATGCATATTTTGACTCAGGAGCCTGACAAGCCTAGTGCAAGTTGCCAACAAGGATGGGTTCATCCAAGGCTTTAAGTTCCTTGAAGGCAGGGTCTGAGTGTTCATCATTTTTGACTCTTCCAGCCAAGCCCTTTGCTCACTAAATGATTGCTCAGTTGTTCATTTGGGCATACTACCCAAGAATCCAAAAGTCACAATCTTACAATGAAATGACAGCGTAACCAAGCAATCCAGATCTATTAGTGACAGAGATGGTTTCCATGCTAACATTAGTTACTGATTAGGCCTGGAGCAACGCCAAGCAAGGTAATAACATGCCCTCTGGGACTGCAGAACACACAGGGAGAGGTGTGGGGAAGGAGCGCTCCCTGTGAGAAGGAAGGCTTCGCAGAAGATGTAGCAAGAGTGTGGCTGAGGTCCCCATCCCTGTGTGGTTGACACTGGCCTCATTTCCAGCTCTCCAATGAAATGGACCTCCGCTGTGCTGAGATGAAACAGAACTATGAGAACATGAACAGGTATGCTTTCTGGCATGAGCCCTGGAAGCTGAAGGTGCTGAGGCTCCTTTGCAGGGTTCCCGTTCCCTGGGACTTCAGGTGGAATGTGACACAGAGGGTGCGGGGAGGTGACTGAGACAGGATAGCTTGATCTGAGACCACTGAAAGGAAGCATTTCAGTGCGTTTGCATTCCTTTTGTATTTTATTATCCAGCCTTTTGATTTCAATGATAATCTTTCTTTTTGTCTGAGAAAAACTATTTTTTGCCCTCTTGAGATTCCTGTGATAAACAACTGTTTTCTTAGCACAATCTCCTGCTCTTCCCTCTCATTCTTCTTTCTTTCTCTCATCTCTGCTTTCTTTGGTCAGTGCCTGAGCAAAATAGCAAGCCAGGATGGAAGGGGAAGGGCCAATAACAAACCAGGACAAATGGGGGGGGGGCATGGAGCACGTCAGAATCCTCTTTCAGCGGCCTGCTAAGTCCCAGAGCACCCCTAGTGCACCCCTAGTTGAGTGATAGAATTTTATATATGTATTTATTCATTTACTTACTCATTTATAGACTTCACTTTTAGAACAGTTTTATAGCAATTGACAGGAAAGTACAGAGTTTCCATATTCCCCTATGTCCTCACCCTCACAGGCTTCCCCATTATCAATACACCATCAGAGTGCCATTTGATACATTTGTCCCAATTGATAAGCCTAAATAGATACATCATTATCATCCACCATTCATAGTTTAGCATTCACTCCTGGTGTTCAACATTCTACAGGCTTGGAAAAAATGTGAAGACATATACTCCCCATTAGAGTGTCACAGAGAATAGAGTCACTATCTTAATAGTCCTTTGTGCTCTGCCTTTCTGTCCCACCACCATCCAAGCCCTGGCAACCTGGGATCTTTTTACGGTCTCCATAGTTTTGCCTTTTCCAGCATGTTGGAATCGGACAGTGTGTAGCCTTTTCAGATGTCTTTGCCACTTAGTAATATGTGTTTAAGTTTCTTCCAACTCTTTTTTTATGGCTTGACGGCTCATGGACTTTCACTTTAACACTCTTCTCAAACAATGTGACTGTCTACCTCCTGGAGTAGAAGCTGAAGAGACCTTCGGTTGTAAGCTAACTCTGGGTGCTAAGTGGCTCAGTTTCCCCAGTGAACTATAAACAAAGACTGTGCTGACTAGTAGCGGGAGGCGATGGTCCCCACCAGCTCCATTCAAAACAGTGATTGTAGAAAATAAGGGTTCTCTCACCCCTTTCTGGATAGAAGCCAGGAGAAAGCCTCAGGAAGTAAGGGCCCCACTCCCAGTGTGAGGATGAAAGGAGAGGACAGGTCAGTATAACAGCTCAGTTTTGGACATCTTTTCACTGATGATTGTGACCTTCTGGGTCCCACAGGGAGCTCTCAAAGGCTCACAAATTGGAGCTTGGTGAGTTAGAGAACAAATACAAGGAAGCCTTGAAGGCAGAGAAGTCAGCTGCGCAAGAGAAACTAGGTACCGTACCGTGGGGAACTGGGAGAATGACCCTGGGTGAAGGGCCAAGAGGCCAGCAGGGTCTGGGCCAAGGAGCTCCCATATCCATGGACTTGCAGTGACTAGGTGTCCAAGGCTTCCTTCTGAAGCTAAGGGGAAGAGAGTGGCTAAGAATGAAACTGAAAAGAGGAAAGACTGGATCTACCGATGTCCTTTTCCCCTGAAGATCCAGGCAAGTCCCTTAATCTTTTTGAGTCTCAATTTCCCCATCTGGGATTGAGGACAAAAATAGCTGCCCTTATCAGTATGAGAGTATATGAACACACTTTTTAAAGTATGTTTAAAGTTCTACAACATAATACTAGCATGATTCAGCAAGTTTTCTCACCTGTAAAATGATGGTGTTTCATTAAATTCACTCTGACACATTGTGTTTGAATGGTCTTATAATGACCTAATAAGGGTCGTATTAGCCATTTAATCTCAATATTTTAACTACCCTTGAGAACAGTGAAGTATGTATCCTTCAGAATTCTGGGTATAGAGTAATAGCCACAGTGAAAAAGAGAAATTTTAGAGCCCTTCTTCCTTTATTTTAATGTTTTTTAAAGATGGTATCTTATAATATGCTTTGCTAATTTTCTAAAGAGAACATATATTGTTTTCATAATAATTGTAAACTAAGAGATGTTATTTAAACAAGAAGCATGCTTTACAAGGTTTTGTTCCTGCTTTCCCCACAGATGTAAGTACATGCAGGTTTACCACTAGGGCTTTTGTTAAAACTGTAGTTGAATAGACTTGGTGTGTATCAAAATCCCCAAGAAGCATATTTGTCAATGAATACTGGGTCCCTCTCCTAAGATCCCATTCATTTGGTTTAAGGTGGGGACCAGCATTTGAGTTTTTAACACACTTTCAGAATGATTTGTTGGGCACATGAAGACTTTACCACCCAGGGGAGGAGTTTGGGGTGGGGAGGTGTGCAGGAGGGCTCACATTTGAATGAAAATGTGTGTGTCAGAGGAATAACCATGACCTTGTTGTTGTTTTCCTTTTGTTCAGAGGAGCTAGGAAAGGAATATAAGTATCTGAAGAATATGTTTCATATGTATCAGGTGAGATTCCGAGAAGCTTGGTGGATTATGAGTGAGAAAAGCAGGCCCATTCCTGGTTGATAACGATGGGATGAATCTAGAGTTCTTGCCCAGAAAACAATGTCTTTAGACTCCAGCATCTCAGTGCTTTGCAAGCACAAATCACTGAGTTCAAACTCCAGTCCCACAAAAAACAAACAAACAAAAACAGTAGCCACTCAGACCCCAAAGAGGCCTATTGAAAAGTATGTTTATGGTTACAAAAGTAACACCTGTTCATTATTTTTTTGAGAAATGAAAATAACCAACAAGAGCAACAACATAATATAACATAAAGAAAGAAATATCACCACGTACAGGCAATCAGTATAAACATATGTACTTTGTTAAAACTATTGTCTAGATAGTATGGTATAAAATCTGTATACATTTTTGTAGCCTTTGTATCAGAAATCTTTCCCTCCTTTTTAATGGCTATCTATTATCCTAATGAAAGTGCATTGGGCATTTCACTATTTCTTTATATTTAGGTATTTGAGTTGTTTTCATCATTTGCTGTAACAGAAAATGTCACTTTGAATATCTTTGATTCTAGCAGTGAAGTGCTGGGTTAAAAGAAATGAACTATTTAAGGCTTTTAATAGATTCAGTCAAATTGTCATCCGAAAAGCTTATATCATGCTGCAACCCACAAACTGAACACAGGAAGGAGTTCTGTAGCCATAACTCATTTCTTTCATCAGCTATTTTTATTTATTTTATTTATTTTTTGGCGGTACTGGAGTTTGAACTGCTTGCTAGGCAGGTGTTCTACTGCTTCAACCATACCTCCAGCCCCTTTTACTTTTTTATTACGTACTTTTGTTTTGGAGAATAGGGTCTTGCTTTTTGCCCAGGCCTGAACCACAATCCTCCTATTTTTTTTTCCTCTTTCTTTTATTATTCATATGTGCATACAAGGCTTGGTTCATTTCTCCCCCCTGCCCCCACCCCCTCCCTTACCACCCACTCTGCCCCCTCCCTCTTCCCCCTCTCCCTTAATACCCAGCAGAAACTATTTTGCCCTTATTTCTAATTTTGTTGTAGAGAGAGTATAAGCAATAATAGGAAGGAACAAGGGTTTTTGCTGGTTGAGATAAGGATAGCTATACAGGGCATTGACTCACATTGATTTCCTGTGCGTGGGTGTTACCTTCTAGGTTAATTCTTTTTGATCTAACCTTTTCTCTAGTACCTGTTCCCCTTCTCCTATTGGCCTCAGTTGCTTTTAAGGTATCTGCTTTAGTTTCTCTGCAGAGAAACTAAATCATCCTATTTTTATGCTTCCTACAGTTAAGATGACAGGTGTGTGCCACTATGCCCAGTGCCTCCCCCAACCTCCACCCACACACCACAGCATCACTGCGCCCAGCTTTTTATTTGTTGAGATGGAATCTCACTAAATTTTTCCCCAGGCCTCAAATCATGGTCCTCCCAATCTCAGCCTCCCAAGTAGCTCTGATTATAGGTGAGAGCCATCAGCACTCTTCATCAGCTAATTTGGTAAAGGCCCAGAGTTTGGTGTGATGAAGAGAGTAGGAGATGGGATAAGTCATCAGGGGAAGGACCGAGGTTCCAAGCACCCATCTTATTTAATTGTTAAGGACAGTGACCAACTAGTTCTGATTTCCTTGAGACTTTCCAGATTTGAGCACTGAAAGCCCAGGCTGGCCATACAGGAGCACAATGGGATGTTTTGCAGAGAGTGTCCATTGTTTGTATAGCAACTAGATCTTCTCTTCGTAGTTGAGGTTAAATACACCTGACCCAATGCTACTCCTATTGATTGGCTCAAACTTCATCCACATGGAGCCTAAAGAGGGGAAGTTTACAACCTGGATGCTGCTAGGAAGTGTTCCAGGATGCTGACCCCCTTCCCTTCCAGGTCAATGGAGAATTCACACCTGGGGTGTCAGGGCTCATTTGGATGGAGGTCTCTCTTAACATTTTCACAACTGGGGAAGCTCAGTTGCCATGGAGGTCAACAGCCCTGGAAAGGCTCAGACTGAAGTAAGCACAAAGTTTACCTAGGAAATTGGAGCCAGTGAGTTCCAGATCAGCCTGGGCTACATGGGCTGCCTGAAAACAAACAAACAATCCCTTTGTTTTCTAGTGTTCACATTAATTCCAGGCATTTCCCTTCTTTCTTTGTGTGCTACTGAAGAGGGATTTACAATTCTGGGGTTGCTAACATGATTCTCCGACACAGAGAAGGAAGCCTATCTTTACAGGAAAACGAGTTCCAGCCTGGCAAATGCTGTGCACAGTTTTCCCTTGACCTTTAGGGTTCTATTAGCTTTTGCTGAGCTAGGATGGAATTTACTCTCCATAAGTTATCCATGGAGTGGCCCCTCAGTGAGGGCTGGGGTAAGGGGAGCAGCACAGGCACCACGCTGTGCTGACAGTGGGGTCCCCTGAAGTGCATTTACTGCCTCTACAAGGTCTCCCATTTAGGACCCTCTCCTTGATGGCCTTTCTGCCTCCACAGGACAGCATTTATGACAAAATGGAAGACACATGGACAAAGCGGAAGGCAGAATGGGAGAAGGATGAGAAGTTGGAGCGGGAAAAGATCCTGCTCCAACAAAGTGAGTACTACAGAAACTTGTGACTTTCGATGACGGGCATCAGAGTGCAGCTACTAAGCTGGGTCCTGACTTGAGGGAGGCAGCCTCGGATTTACCAAGGGTGACAGCCACGTGCCAAAACTCCCAAATGCAAGGTGCCAAGAGTCACGGAGAAAACAGTCAGGGGCTGACAGAGTGGCTCAAGCAGTAAGAGCACCTACCTACAAAGCATGAGGCCCCGAGTTCAAACCCCAGTGCTGCCAAAAGTTAAAAAAAAAAAAAAACCAAAGTGACAACAAGATTGTACCTTTTTAAAAGTCCAGACAACTGAACCATGGGAGTCTATGCCTGTACCTTCCAAAACTGACTAGTTCCAAGTTTGCCCACCATGGCCTGGAAAAGTATTGGGACTTCTAAAGGAATGTAGATACAGGTGACCCCAAAGTTCCAATGTTTCTTGAATTAGAATTTGAAATACTTAATTGTGTATGTGTGGGAGGCAACGCAGGCAATTACACTGAGATCCTCCATTCCTCCACATCCCCCCAAAGGGAGCCATGTTTGGTAAATATTTTTAATATTTTCAACATTTAGGTCAGAGCTTGAATCATACAAAGTGCTCCATAGGTGCACCTCCCACACTCCACTGAGCTTTTTCATAAATGAAAAAATGGAGAGAGGAATTTGTAGAGATTGTTCCCAAGCCTAAGTTGAGGTAGGAGCAGTCCTCTACAAACTTCTTCATTCTGCGTTCATTGTACATTCAGTCTGTTAAAGCCAAATTACTAACTTTCATGTGGAGATGTCCTGGGAAAATCAGCTCACCTTCTGATGGACTATGGCCCACACAGGACAGCATGAAGACCCTGGGATGGGGAGCTGCTCCTATTTGAGACTTTGTCTAAAATCCCGGAGAACCAGAGCCTGGGTCATCTCCCAACCTTCTAGCTATGCATACAATATGTGCTCCATGTTGCCAAAGTCTAACCACTCATTTGAAGTGACTCATTTGTTGGTACAGAACCACTCATTTTGAAAGACCTGTAGCTACACATCATGAAGATCAGTCCAGAGTTACTCTTTCAGCCCAGAAGCTCCCTACTCATCCCTAGAATCATGACATTCAGGGAATTTGTGTTTGCACCTTGCACCTCCTCTTTTCTGTTTGGTACTAGGGCTCTGCTGGCAAGTCTCCTTACCCAGGAAAGCAGTGTAAGCCTACCTCTATCCCAAGGCTAAAAACAGAATAAATTTTACACCTGGAAAATTCAGGCTAGACAAGAACTTTAAGATGAGAATATCCAAGAAAGCACAGTTGTTACTTTTGTAGAGAAAGTGGACAAAATAACAAGTGAACAGATCCAAAATATAAACACACAAAAGAACCAGAGATGTTGGCAGTTAATCCCATACAACTAATGTAATTAAGTGCAAGAACCATGCTCACCCCACCTTAAGCATCTCTAGGTGAGTGTCAGGCTAAAAGAACCCTGAGGTCACCCAGTCTGAAACTGCTTTTATCTTCAGATTTTCTGGTTTCTTTTCCCACATTGGCACATATATATATATTTTTTTCTTACTCCACAGAACATAGGATAGCAAAAAAGTTTGAGATAGAATCAGAAGAAGAAAAGAGGAAAATAAATGCATCCTACTGTGCTGTCTTTGAGAACTTCATCCGTGAAAAGGAGGTAACTCAGCCCAAAGCTCGTCAGTGTTGAATGTGGGGTCCAGGCAGTACATTTGAGTGCCCAGGTGTGCCTCGATAATGAGGTGATCTTTTTTGTCTTGGTGGGCATACTGCTCCTTGCCCAACAAGCCGTCTTGCTTCCCTTTACAGCTAGATAGTTTTACATGGGTTAAGAAATTGCAAATTGAAATTGTAATTAACTGAAAATATCAGAATGCTAAACATGCAAAACCTGAAATTCTCAGTTTTGCCAAAATTGTATCTTTTTATATCTTTGTGTATCTGAAGAGACAGGCTTTGGTGCAAACTAAACCAAGCAAATTTGATTATGCTTAAGTCTCAGTAAATGACAGTAGCTACCTAAATGTTAATGTAGGTGAGGGCTAACTACTACTGCTAGCCAATTCCCCATGACCCTACTACCGAGACCATGTTAGAAGGAAAGCTGGTCTCAGGTTATTAAGCAAATATGCAGAAGCAGGCGGCCCCAGGCATTCACACCACCAGCTCTCTGAGCTGTTATCTGCGCAAGAGGTTCACTGACAGTAGATGTGATGGCATTACAGGGGCAGGCTCTGCAACCTTTACAGTCAGCAGTAGGCAACCAGACAAGCTCCTAAGCAGGACGGCAGATCCTGGGAGCAAGTCTCATGCACCACCTCTAAGTGTACAGGCCACAGGATCCAAACTGTGTTAGATTTTTTACCCTTTTTGTGTTTTTATAGAATTTTGTATATTTTGACTATTTCATTTATGTGTCCATTTCTACCTATCACGTTAATTTCATTAATAAGCCCATTTCTAGTGCTCACTATTATTACTGAAGAAAACAATGAGGAGACAGAAGAGACACGCTCTGCAGTTTGTCCTTCTGGGGTTTAGAGGACTAAGTCCTCTGAATAAGAAGTAGCAATTCCTTGTGGTAGTAGGGAATTTGATCTGTATATGTCCTTTCCTTCCTATTATGTCTCCAGATGCTAACTCTCTCTCTCTGTCTGTCTGTCTCTCTCTCTCTCCCTTCCTCCCTCTCTGTCTTTTTGAGTTATAATTTATACAGTGTATACAGCCATGTAACCAATACTCTAGAAATCTAGAACATTTTATCAAGCCAGAAAGCTCTCATGTTCCTTTCCTATTAAACCCCATGTCCTCCAAACCTGCCCCCAGACAACCACTTGTAGGGGGTTCCACATGAAAGGTCCAGTCACTCATCCTAATGTATCAAATAAAAAGATTAGTAATGGTAAAGACAGAGAAAGAGATTTGATAACACAGCACAGGCACATCTCAGAAAGAGGCCAGGCAAGCATTTCGGTCTGTCTTTCCCATACAGGCACATGTTTTAGCCTTAAACAGAGCAAGAGTTAGGGGTGTAATTAATAAACAGTTCCAGTTACAGGTGTGGTCTGGTTGCTCTTTATCTCAGGATTGGTTAAGATAGTCATTGCTGCCCGCCAGGGGTAGCTTGGTCACCTGTCCCAGAATGTTTATCTGCCAGTCCTATCTTCTTGAGCCCTAGGTGGCAGCAAAGGAACTGCAGAAAAGAATGTCTCAGAGCAGAGGACACACGTACAAAATGGAAGCTGGGATGCCAAGGTTTTATACTGCTTTTAGCTACCCTTTGTACACTCACGGGCCCCAGTGAGAAGTCAATTTGTTTTCAGCAAAAGCAGCTTCTAAGGACCTGTTACACATTCTTTTGATTCCTACCACCATAAATTAGTTTTACTGGATTTTTTTCCCAAGAAAAACTGTTGGTTTTATTGCTATTATACCATAGTTATAATACTAACTAAATACAAACATAATTGTTACACATTCAGTCAGTTATCCTGCAAAACAATATGCCAAGATCAACCTTGAAAGGCTTATAAAAACCAACATGTAGAAAATATCTTCCTCAGTTAACTCTAAGGAGAATGCAAGATACAAATGCAAAAGTTGGTGATGTGGCCAATAATCACATCAAATGTTAAATACTAATTGAGCAGCAAAAAAGTGATTTCTGATTTTAAAATTAAATAGCCCCAGATAAAAGTAGGCTATTTCCCACATATACTAGATTTTGCACTGAGATCCAAGGCGAAGGTTGCTTCTGGCTTTGTGAGTTACCAGAGATGACAACCTGTGTGGCTGACTTGTCACAGGTCTGTTATTCTCTGTTCTTGAAAGATCCTCAACTGCTTTGGGAGAGTGCTATGACTAGGTTTCCATGGAACCGGATCCTAAGAGGCTGTTTCTGCATCGGAATAGACACTGTAAAACCCCTATGTTTTCCACTTTCCTCTTTGCATCTGAACAAGAGTTACTTTTTGAATTTTCTAACCATTCAACCATTCCTTAAACTTTTTTCTGTTGTTTCCTTGCTCTCCTGCAATTCAGTTGCCATTGTGTTTCTTTTCCTCTTCTTCCTCTTTCTCACATTCATTGGCATTTTTTCTTTAGCCAGTCTTGATGTTTTTCTTTTTCTTTTACTTTCAAATATTCTTTCTCCCGTTCCTTTGCTGCTTTTTCCTCTATTTCTTTATTAATTTTTGTTCCCTTTCTTTCCTTTCCTGTTCATTCTTTTTCTGAAGTCATTTCTTGTGTTTTTCTTCAGCAATTATCTTTCTTGTTTCACGTTCTCCCATGTCTTTTCTTTTTTTTATTTGTTGATTTAATTTCTCTAGAGCTTTCTGCTATAGTCAGCCACATTTTTCTTTTTCTTTGTCAACAAACCACACCTCCATGGTGTCAGCTGATTTCCTGTAAGCTAAGATGTTTCTGTCTTCTTGTTCACCTTCTGATTCATCCTCACTGCCAGTTACATCCTTGCTACTCATTCCTTTCAGACTTGCCATCTTGGCCTCTTGAGTCCTCTTTGTCCACAGCTTCCTCATCCTCCCTGTCACCATTGTCCTCAAACTGAAAACCCTGGTGGCCAAGGGGAGGTGAAATAGCTGCACCTCAGATGGAGTGACAGAAAAGCACGCAGATGTCACTACCACCTCCAGCCCCTATCCCTTAATGCCTGTCATGAGAAAGAAGTGGGTCTGCAGTCATCAGGGAATACGGTACAAAGAGAGGGAGAAGCAGCCCCACTGCCAAGTTCAAACGCACCGAGTGGCAGTAAAGCTAGTTTCACCAGTTTTTAAGCTTCATGAAAATAGAATCATACAATTGCGGTTTTTTTTTGTTGTTGTTTTTTTGAGGATGGTCTTGCTCTGTAGCCCAGACTGACCTCAAACTCTCAATTCTCCTGCCTCAGTCTCCTGAGTGCTGGAATTATAGGTCACACCCCACTAGTTATGCTCTTTTGTGTATGGTTTCTTTTCCCTTAACGTGATGCCTATGAACTTTATCCATTTTTCTTTCATAGCCATAATTTCTTCCTTTTTTATTGCTCAATAGTATGCTTTTCCTAATTTTAGAGATTTAGGTTGTTTCCATATATTGGCTTATAAATAAAGCCCTATAAACATTCCTGTACTAAGCGTTTTGTTGACATGTGCCCTATTTTTCTTGGCTATATACCTAGGAATGCTATTACTAGGATCTAGGGCATATGTAGGCTTCACTTTATAAGAAATTGATATTTTCCTAAGTAGTTGTATAATTTTACTCTTGCATCTTAAAATATGTGAATTCTGGTTGCTTCACATCTTCCACAACAATTATCATTGTCAGTGTGGTGGTAATTCCAATGGGTATGAAGTGGCATTTCATTGTGACTTAGTTCCCCTGATGATTAATTATGAACAGCTTTTCATGGACTTATCAGGCCACTGAAATATCTTCTTTTGTAATATGTCTGTTTAAGTCTTTTATCATTTAAAAAATAGTCATCTTTTTAGTCTTGATATGTGGTAGTACTTTATATATTGTGGATACAAATTCTTTGTCAGATATACATGTTGTAAATGTTCTTATCCAGCCCATGGCTTGCCTTTTCCTTTTTTTATTTATGTCTTTCAACAGACAGAAGTTTTTCATTTTGGTGAAAGGCCAATTATCAATCTTTTCCTTTTACGATTAAAAACTTTTTGTGTCCTCTTTATAAAATCTTTGCTTACTGCAAGGTCATCAAGATACTCTATTTTTAAAAGCTTTATAATTTTAGCATTTATGACTCTATTTTGAAAACAAAAGATTGGACTGGTGGAGTGGCTCATGTGGCATAGTGCCTGTCTAGCAAGTATGAGGCTATGAGTTCAAATCCCATATTGACAAAAAAGAAAGAAAATAAAGATCTGTGGAAAACTGAAGTCTCTCTCTTCTCTCTCTCTCTCTCTCTCTCTCTCTCTCTCTCTCTCTCTCTCCTTCCTTCCTTCCTTTCTTCCTTTCCTCTTTCTTTTTTTTTTTTGGTACTGAAGAACGAGTCCATGACCTTATGCACACTAGGCAAGTGCCCTATCACTTGCTGTACCACTGAACTGCAAATCCCCAGCCTAAGAATTAAATTCTTAGCAGTATTGAATCTGTATTCTGGCTTAAGGAAAGTTTTTCATGAAGGTGTACAATATTTGTCAAAGTGGTAAGACTGAACATAAGATTTTCATTATTTAACTTCAAAATGCCACCATTAGTTAATGATGTGTGTGTTGTTAGATCAGTGTCTAAGCTTTGGTGAATATTGCATTCCTGAATCCTCTACTTGCTTTCTTAATTCTCTGAAAGAAGATCTAGAACCGTAACACTGACTTTTTCCAAATTGTTTTTAGGAGCTCATGAAACAGCATGAAAGTGACACCTTGAAAATACAGGAGCTGGGAAAGACCAAAAAGGTAAGCTTTTTCATTCTTTTCTGTGGAATTGGTTTCTCACAAATATATCAATTAAATGGAATCTATGATCATTTTCTCTAGGACACTAAAAATTGATTACCTGAAGCTCAGTTTGCTGGATTCAATAAGACAAGAAGGATTTGGGAATTGTCTACAAAACAAAAACATCTGTGCCTTTTTTAGAGAAAGATTTGAACACATATATCAGCAATCTATTGTGTGATTGTCAATGTTAAAAAACTTCCATTTCTAGCCATGCTTAAACCTCAGAAGGAACTTGAATTACAAGATGTCACATTCTTCTCTTTGAGCCCTGAAAATTCCAAACCACCCCCATGAAACTGTCTCCAGGACTCTCCTTAAAACCTCTGGGTGTACCCTGCACAGAGTCCTTTCTGCAAGGGACTCTATTCTGCTGGGACACACTGAAGTGAAGTTGTTCAAACCCACAAAGTGCCCTGTGGTTCCTTCTTCACTGAGAATTTAATTTGGATCCAGAATGGACATGTCTGTGGAAAAGACTAGTCATTAGAAAGTCATTATAAGGGAATGGTATCTTAGAGCCCAGGTGGGATCAGAATTATTGAATGGCAAACAGACTGATATCCTACCCTACCCTAAAGGATGTATTTTGGAGTCAGGTAGAACTAAAATATAAATATTGTATATTATTATTAAAATATTACAATAACTGCTTCATTGAACTTGTCTACTACTTTTATCATTTGTGTCACTTTTGAGTCTGTTTCAATTAATTGATTTTTCTCTTCATGCGTGGCCATATTTTCTTGTTTGCCTGTCTAGTAGTTTTTTATTAGATACTGGCTATTGTGAAGTTTACCTTGTTGGATGCTGAAGGTTTTTAATATTTCTTTAAGTATTCTTGAAATTTGTTCTAGGATGCAGTTAAGTCACTTGGAAATAGTTTGATTCTTTCAAGTCTTGCTTTTGAGCTTTGCTTGCAGAATTAAAGCATTCATTAGTGTAGAGCTTGGTTTTCCTCACTGCTGAAGCAGGGCCCTTTGGATGCTCTCCCCAGCTTCTGCATTAGAAGGTTTGTTCTTCTGCCTCAATTTCCCCAGTAGCTAAGACAATAGGCAGATGCCACTGGAGGTTTGTTCTACTGGCAGGTAGGACTGTGAACTACCCCTAGTCCTGTGTTGGCCCAAAAGTTGTTCCATCTGCTCTTTTCTTTTCTCAACCTCATCTATTTCTCACCTCCATCACTCTACTGAGAGGCCTCCTTGCTGTTGGTTAAAGATGCCATATGCTCCTATCTTGTGGTCTTTGCTGTAGATATTCTCTGTTCCTAGAAGTCTCTTTCCCAGATACCTACATGGCTAATTTCCTTTCCTCATTTTGGTCTTTACTTAAATGCCACATTCTCAGGAGTCACCCTATTTAAAGACTCAGCTACCTACCCCAACACTTTCTCTGTTTTTATTTTTCTACACAGACTTATAATCATCTGAGCAAATAAATTCAATGAAAGAAGAACTTTTTGCCAGTTTTCTATATTACTAATCCTTAGTTCCTATATAGTGCCTGGCATGTCACAGTCATTCAGTAAACAGTACTTGACTTTTTTGAACGAATAAATGAATGAAAGAATGCAAAATGACCTGGTATAGTGCTTTGCACAATGAAATGATAGTACGTGATGGTACTTCTCCAGTTCATACAACTCAGAAGGTTGCACATTACATGGAAAGGACTCTAGTTTTGAGGACATGGAGAGTTAAGTGGGGTTGACACTTGGAGAGAGACACCCATCTGGTTCACCTTTAAGCCTCTTTAATGCCTATTAGAATGCATATGGTACCTACTCAATTCTGGTTTCAAGATACTACAAAGATGATAGATAGGGAGAAATGTGTATGTTTATGATGAGATATAAGTACAATATAATTCCTTCAGAGGAAAGAACCTTTAGTCCTATTGAGGGTGGATCCATGTGAGAGATTGGAAGGGATTCAATATAGCATTTGGCTGGTTTGGACAGATGACCAGTGTTTCTGAAACTCAGAACATAGAGAGGGTAGACATGGAGTTTCAACTTGAGGGGAAATCATGAGCAAAGTTGGTGACATAGTGAAAGGACCTGGTGTATACAAGGAGCAGCAAAACAGATGAGAAAGGGTGACTTAGGGCCAGCAGTTGAGGCTCCTAGTTTTAACTAGAGTCTTACACTCACACGGTACCCCATGCCAGCCTTGGAATTGGGTTCACTCAGGGGCTATCAGTAGGAATCCCAGGATGTTTAGAGGGCAGCATCAAGGGTGCCTGCTTCTGAGGGGCCTCAGAACCATTCTCACAGTCACCTAGGGCTAATGTCCATGGCCTCCAGGAAGCAGTTCAGGTAAGGGGAAGTGAGACTCACATATGTGGCTGCAGGAGCCTCTTGTCCCAATGTCTTCTGAAAGCCCTATTGTTAATGTCTTGCATTAGGATGATATGTTAGTTACAATTGACCAGGCAGTATTGATGCATTTTATTAACTGAAGTTCAGGTTTATATTAGGTTTGACTCTTGGTATGTTGCACATTTCGTGCATAATGTTATATATAACTGCCTTAAAAATGCCCTCTGTTCCCCCTATTCATCCTCCTTTCCCCTCCCAATCTCCAGAAACCATTAATATTTTTACAGTCTAGAATTTCAGCTTTTCCAGTATCATAGTTGAAGTCAGTAGTAAGTATTTAACAGGGACTTTAATGATTAAATGGTTGATAGCAATTGTGACCATCCATTTGAGCTCTGATGCGGGCTGGCTCTGCAGCAGCAGCAGCAATGAGGCTGACATGCAAGATATAGATGGACAAGACAGAGAGGGACAGAATTTACAGTGTGTGGTGACTGGTTGACTGTGAGTGGTACAAAAGAAAGAGTAGCTAAACTTGGTGCACAGCATTCTAGTCCAGGCTCCCTGGAGGAGAGAATAAACAGGGAGAGATTGGCATGAAGCCCTGAGACCATTTCTTCTTGTGCAGATCATAGAGGAAGAGTTGCATGCACAAGCCATTATTCTGGAGTCACTTAACACAACCCTTTATCAAACCCAAATGGAACTCCAGAAAGAGGTAAGTCCTAGTTGGGTGGTGGATGGGGAGGAATCCAGGTCTCTGTGCTGTTCTGTCATATAGCTCTGCCCTGGGATGGCTCTGGGGAAGACAGCTATTAAAATTTATGTCTTTCAGAAAGCGACGGTAGGAAATCTGGAGAAAATGCTCCAGTCCAAGATTGCTGAAACTGAAGAAAAGTATAAGAACACCATACAGATCCTGACTGAAGAAAATATTCAATTAAGGTAGGTATGATTGCTGCTGCTCAAAATGATATGGCTGAGTAACCTTTAGAAATGGGAGGGTGTTGGGTGAGGAATAAGTTAAGAAGATAAACCAGATACTTCTTACTGATGTAAAGGTACCTGTACATTCTGGACAGAGTAATGTCACTCATCCTGGATGCACAGTTACCTGCCTAAGGTCAGACAGAGGTGGACAGTGACCAAGGTGTCACTTGAGGTGTACCGTTCATATGGGATGTGTCTAGACTTCTCTCCCTTTCCTGTGCCTCTGTTTCTATGCAAAATGATGCAGGAAATTTATCTTTTGAATCTCTCAGTTTGTTCAGCCCTGTGACTGAGGGTTGTTTTTCAACTATTTTCCCTGAGAGTTAGTGATTTTAATATTAGTGGTTTACCTTCAGATATAACTGCTTCTGGTTCCTGCAGAAACCAACTTCAGATCAGAAATTATACTATCACCTGAAGGTTCATCCTAAAGCATTAAAATAAAAGTTGGTCAACACTTTACAAAAGGGAAGTTACTCATTGCTATGACTCAGTAGAAATTTTCCTAATATGGGAATGTGGTCATCCAACTACTATATCTTACCAAATTCAAACCTACTGCAAATATTGAGAGACTGCTCCCTCTGAAAGGAAGAAAGCTACATTTCGCTCCCCCTCTTACACCCCACAAAATACCCTGTACCTCTATCTACCCTTTGAACCTGTGAATAGTGCCATTCAGTCTGTGATCAGAAGACCTCCAAATTCTTTGTCCCACAGGGAAGAATCCATGCAGGACACATGGTATAAATAGAGTCTATTAAAAATTAGGGAAGGGAAAAACAAAGGGAGCATGGTGGGGCCCAAGTGCAGTCTGCAAGCAGAGAGAGAGCGAACTTCTCTTTCTCAGGTACTTTTAAACCTTATGCTACACATATGAATAAATGAATAAAGAAAAAAAACTTACGCTAGTCTATGGGAAGGGAGGAACTAGGTGATTCTTATCCAATGATCAGTGAGGGCAAAGGGGCACAGGCGGTCCCTGGCCAACCTACATGAGTCCCGAACTTCCCCTATTCTAGCATGCCTCAAGTCTATTGTGATAGCTCTTTCCTTTGTCTTTATAGGCAAAGGATAATTGCCAAGAATGAAGAACTTTATGAAGGAAGATCTGAAAGGTCGACCTCTGTTACTACTTATGTGTATGAATATGAATCTGACTTTATAGAAGATGACAGTGACAAAAGACAAGTATCATAAACAAAAAGTTGTTCTCCATAGCTGAAGCGGGTAGGGACACTATTCCTGTAGTTCCAGGGAACTCCTGAGAAGTTGTCTTGAGAAATGCATGTGATATGTTTTCTTAGGTTTCTCTGACTCTATTTTTGTCTTTTCACAGTTTGCTTTTTTTTTTTTCTGAGTGGCTGGGAATAATTGAATTCTTATGTCAATTGTATACCTTATCATGACTCTCACTGAAAACTGATGTTCTCTGTGTCTGAAGCTTGGTATGCTCTAGGTTGTGTAGTATGTCTCTTCCACTTTTATAGATTTTATTAAAAAGAGACTTGTTTGAAGGCCTTCTTCCTGTTGAATAGACTGTATTTTGAGCTGTCCCTTGGAGCGTTTAGCTAGCAAGACAGATAATTTATTGATTTGCTGCCACAACCTTTTTCTCTCATATATTGAGTCCACATTCCTCCACCTTCCAATGATGTTCCCTAATCTATGAATTTGGAAAGTGTCTGATGATTCTTGCTCCCTTCTCTTAACTATCACCAGAATTCAAATGCCCACAGGGCAGGCAACATAATCAAATGAAGTGGTTTGGACTTAAAGAAAAATCACACAGCACAGAGGCTTCTAATGAAGCCTCATTACAGCAGATTGTATGGAGATGGAGCTGGAGAGGGGACTGATGAACTCAGTCACACTCCATTGATGAAGGCACTTCCCAGACTCATCCAGTTGTTACAGTTCAGCTGCATGGAGTCAATGTTGTTGGACATGCTGATTTTTCACACAAAAAAAAAATTGTGAAAAAAATACTGTGAGTTTTATGTGGTAGTTCTCAATTTTAAAATGTTAACAACAAATGTCAACAATACAACTGTGGGGGCTGGCAGAGTTGCTCAAGTGGTACAGCACCTGCCTAGCAAGGGTTGAGGGCCTGAGTTTAAACTTGATTCCTAAAGATTTAGAATGAGTTCCTCACAGAAAGAAAAACAGGGAAAGACAGAGACAGAGACAGGAGTAGTGTGGTGGATGGCTTGGAGAAGGACTTTTTATTAACTTTTAAATATTAAGTTATACTTTTTCATTTTATCAAAAGTACAACAAAAATAATACCACATTTGTAAACGTCTAATAGTAGCTGGTATTGCAAAGCCAGATATTTAATTCATAAAATAATTAAAGTGCTCTGACTTCTATTTTCCCTTCTTTCCATCCAAAAAAAGTGCAAAACATTTACAGCTTAGTAATTAATAAATATAGTGTCGTACATGTGGAAAGTAGCATCACTTAAGAGGGAAGAAGAGTTTTTTCCTTAGTGTGAAGGTAGGCTGTGGCATCTGTTTCCCCATGTTCTTCCAGTCGTCTTTATTGCTCACTTCATAGTTTACTTCAGTTAGGATGGTGAGAATGTCATCACCTCTGAAAAACATATTTCAACATCATGATTATCCATAGGGGAAGAAAACTGACCCACCATCTCATCTGTTGTGCCCATTGAGAATTCTATAGTTTTTTTCTCTCAAAACATTAGACATTTGAAACCCTAAGTTGCTAAACCAAGAGCTGCCACAGCTTTTCATGAAACTGACTTTTCTCAGAGCTTAATAACTTATCTTTGGCTTATTCAGAAACTTCAATGCCAGTATCAGATTTGATTTCTTTCCCTCCCAACCTGTATGTATCTCACTCTGTTCCATATGCTATGTCACTTGGCTGTCACAAGTTCCTCAATGCCCCCAATGCCTTTTCCCTAAAATCAACATTGCTTCTGTGGATTCATCTACAGTACAGTCAAACTTTAGGTAAGTAAAAGTCAAATGTTTCCTGCAGCTATCTCTACCCCTTTGTTGCCAGGTTATCTTAACAGTTTTGTTGGAATTCTTCATCTTTCTCTGTAGATAATCCCAGAACTCTGCAGGATTCATGTTCTGAGTTACAAAATGAAACCATCACACTGATGTATGTCATGGGAAATTCATACATTCAAAATGTAATGAGAATCAAGTGTAGAAGGAACCTGCTAGAAGGATTCCTTATGGTTCATCTGTCAATTGTATGTGCACGTGGGGGAACTGTGATTTATGAAGCCCTAATTTAACTGAAGGCTCCATATGATATAATAAACAAAGGAAGGATATTTTCCATTGATTTGTGGCTTTGAATAAGGTCAAATTTGTAGAAACAAAAGTTTGATTTTTTTTTTTTCCGCAGTACTGGGGCTTAAATTCAGGGCCAACACCTTGAGCTACTCCACCAGCCCTTTTTTGTGAAGGGTTTTTTTTGAGACAGGGTCTCACAAACTATTTGCCCAGGTTGGCTCTGAACCGCGATCCTCCTGATCTCTGCCTCCTGAGTAGCTAAGATTATAGGAGTGAGCTATAATAAGGGGTTCTTAATCTTTGCTCTGGCTACATAAGGGGTTCTTAATCTTTGCTCCTTACCTCTCACAATACACCAAAAGAGTGTGAGGCTGGTTAGCTATTATAGGACTTCTGACAGAATTGGAAAGTGTTAAACATTTAGGTGGATTACTGCCTTCTTGAAAAATTCCAAAACTCTTTGAGTTGGCTCAATCATGTTTTTTCCTAAATACAGAGAGCTGGACTACATTACATTAGCATTCTTTCCAGATTTGTGATACCCTGGTTGTCCTTTGAGGTGCCCAATATAAGACACCCCTAAGTATATCAGTTTTGCCATCTACAAACTAAATATATCAACATCTGCCATCTCTCCCACTTTGCAACTGATGTGGGAAGTATAGCTATGTGATCCACAATTACACATTTAGAGATAATTGGAAATCACTCCCTTGGATACTTCTCTGATCATTAATATCACCTTAACCATAAAGCATTTTCTAATAGGCTCTAAATATGGATATATAGTAATGACGAGTATAACATTAAGAAGAGATGGTGAGCAAAACTCACAGAGGACATCTTTCCTTCAGACTCCGGCAAAGTGACTGGATAAACCAGGTCCCTCTCAAGGGGTCTCGGTAGGAAACACAGTTGGTCACAGTGGCCATCCCCAGCAGAAAGTCAGCCTCATCTGGGATATATCTCTTTTGAGATGATGAGTCCATTTCTAAATAGGTGTCCTGCTCTGAGTCAGTGTCAATAGGTATAGCTTGATGATAGTTTTCCCCTTGACAAGCCTGAATAAAAAAGACTTTGGGTTTTCCAGCCAGGGAAGGGCACTTGGAACCAGTGAAATAAGATGTCAGTTCATAGATGGAGGCCTGCTTTCCGTCGGTGCCATAGACAATGCCTTTGTCTCCATGGGAGAGGATACAGCAGACAAAGCAGTCTTTGTTATTGTGGTCCATAGTTTGATAGGATTGTAGAACCTCATAGATTTCCTTTGCTGTGGAGTTTTTGTAAAGTATTATCTCAAAATGAAGCATCTTAAAGGTTTGTCTCAAAGTCTCTGAAAAGTGAAATAAGAAAAGGCATATTATACTACAATAATTCCCAGACCACAGCCAGAGCTGGAGAAAACAGGGGCCTGACCATTGATAGATAAGAATTTGAACTAGAACTTAAAGAATAAGACCTTCTATATTAGTTGTGGATTCTAGAGGGTTCTAATATGCATTACTTCCTGCTGAAAACATTCTCAACCCTGAGGCAAATGTGAAAGGGGACAGTGTTATTTTCTAAACTGGTTCACAAGATGGGTGAGTGATGTAGCTTCCTACCAAACAAACTTAAAAGATTGTATTTCTTACATATTCAGAAAAAAGAAAAACAATTTTTAAACAATTATCCATGTTTACTAATCTTCTCAAATTATGTCTATTTATCAAAATAAAAGAATGAATCAAAACAGATGAAAAGACCTACCATACAGTTATCCTCTCTCTACTCTTCTGTTACCATTTATGTTCCAGCAAGACAACCACTTTCAGCTTTTAACTACTTTTTTTATATTATTAGCCTGCATTTTGTAATGGTTTTGGATACATTGCCATTTATTCATTTATAAACTTTAGACTTTTGATATGAGTTATTATGAATGATGAAAATTTAATGTTGTTACACAATTATTTACAATTTTGGGTTAAATCCATAATACTTATATTACTAGGACTATGTAAACAAAATGTTCTTTAATTATATCTCCTTTTTTATTAAGCTTTTTGTCTTTGCTGGATTTAATAATTGCATTTTTTTTGCTTGCCTTTTCCCCCATGTGCTTAATGTTATTTTCTTTTCAAATTGACTAATAGGTCTAGTAAAGTTTTTCAACAGTTTCAGGCTGATTGGCTGACTCATTTTTATCTGGTGGACTTCCCATCTTGAACACTACATCCTCTGCTCCAATTCTATCAGGTTGCTCCTTAGGGCTGATAAAGTTCTCTTCTCCTGGGACATTTTGGTCTTTTTCAAAGTGATTACAGATTACACTTAAGTGTAGTTTTCTCTGCTCTGTTATATCTACCAGCTCTTCTCCTTTGCTTCATCTTCTAAAAATTGTTTGAAACCTTTCATTAGCTGTTGTCTCTACTTCTGTTCTCTTGATCCTTGTTAGAGTATACCTTTTTAATTTCTTCTCTAGGATTTTGTCCCTGTTAGTACATCAGAGCTAAACATAAATCATCAGTAAAGAGATAGTCTAGCATTAGGAATAGATAAAAATAACTTTGAAATACAATGGGTTCTTGTTGGTTTAGAAAAACTCTGGGAAGACTAATAGAGTGCCTTGGTTTGATGAAAAATTTCTGGTTCCTTTGGAATGTGGAATGTTGATGAAGAAAATGACTGCAAAGCAGTTCACAAGCACTGTAGCAGAACATCTCAGGAAAAAATTACACGAGCAGATGAGTTGCCTAATTTTACTCATTTTGCATGAAACACAAGTAACAGAAAAAGCAGGGCCGGCAAACTCAAGATACTGACCACAGACTGGTCATCAGGAACCAGATATAAGAAAAATATACTCCAGAAATTGAATCAAATGTAGTTCTAATAGAAAATTTAAAATATTCAGTGAATACAGATCAAAAGCCTGAAACATTTTTTTTTCAATACCAAGTGCATGATGACAACTGATGTAGCAAATGGCTACAGTAATGATGTAATAATGATGTTGTAAGTTCTGTGGGTTTTAAAACCCACACAATAGATTTGCCTGAAAAAAAACAAATCAAATGGTAACAGGAACCACTGCAGTATCCTAATGACTGTCATCAGTCTACATTAATTTTCTAAACTTTACTCAGTTTAAAAAATAGATTTGCAACTCAAATACCATTTTCGAAAATTCTTTGATTATATAAAAACTGCTCATATCTCAATAGCTGAGTTCGATGGTTTTTATCATTTTTAATTATAGCTATTTTTATATTCCATAACATAAATGACTATTTCATTTAACTGATAAGTTCTCAGTTAGCTTAAATAAGCTGAGTAGAAGAAGAATTTCTGGCCTGGTTTAGCATTTGAAAGTGCTATTTTTGCTAAAATCTCACAATTTCAGTTGCACCAATAGCACAACTTTTATAAATATAATCTCTATACAGATCTTAATACCATAACAATTTTTTCACCTACTGTAGTCTATAGAAACACCATTAACTTAGTTGAATTTAAAGTTCATTATAGGTCTTGTAATAATTGTTGACATTTTATCATTATATATGTATTACTTTGATTTTTTAAATTAATTAAGAATAAAAGCAGTCATCTAAAAAACATATAAGAATGTTTCATCACCTCCACAAGGAAATATATTTAAATCGATTTTCTTGATATAGCTTTTGTACTGCCCCTTTTGATAAAAAAAAATGGGTATAAGAAATATTTCACCTATCTCTTCTGTGTTCTACTGTACCTTCATCCAAGTCTGTTCCTTTCCTATCCTTAATGTTGTGAAGTTTAGGTACGCTTTTCCGTGCCACGCTAAAATCGTAATTGTTGAAGATTAAACAGTATCCTCTTGGTTTGTTTTTCATTTGGTAAGCTTTGTCCGATGTCTGGAAAACAAACACCTAATCCAGGAGCTTACTCCGAGGGTCAAACACTAGAGAGGTGAACAAACAGCTCCCAAAGAAGAGGTTAGACTGTCACACCACCCAGGAAGCAGGTGTGCTTTCTCTAACTCCACCCCAATCTGGGGACCTTTCCCTGAAGAACTAGCTTCTCTCTACCCCCTCACACAGGTTCCCTCGAATTCCTGAGCACTTTGCACGTATATTGATCTTGTAGTCACATTCCATATCACTGTTTGTTCTCATTGCTGCTTCCCTCACTATACAGAAGAGTAGTAAAGGCAGATGACATCTGTGCCTGGTACTAGGATTTAGTAACTTTTTAATCCCAAATGTCTTTGGGATGCCCCTCCATGACTTTGTGAATCTCTTGGCTATCTAACTCCTCCTTGCTCCTTAGTTAACAGCAGAGGGCCTGTCCTTCAAGCACAATATAGTATGGTTACAGGGTGGTTAAAGTTGATGTCTTAATCCAGCTCTCAGGCTCACTATGATTGATGGAGAAGGATGGGCTGGGGATGCTATAGGTTGCAGAGTCCAGACTGTACTAACTGACAGTACCAGTCAGAGGTGACCTGGGTCCTGCTTCTTTTCCTAAGGTTGTTTCAGAGCTGGGATTCTCAGCATTTAGTTGGGAGTCTGTGCAGTCTCTTGAGGTACAGATAAGGACCTCAGGTTAAGAAGCTAACCTTCTGGCTTAAGTCATAACCTTAAGACTTTGGGCCATCTCTTAGTATCTTAGTATGTTAATTAACTAAGATATAAAGTATTTTATTAAGTTCTTACTAAGTAAATTCAGTATTTACTATTAAATATGCTAAGTATTTTCTAAGTATATTAAGTGCATTTACTAAGACATTATAATACTAAGATTTTCTAAAATATTAAGAAAGTATCTTTAGTTGTTTGATGGGAACAATGCTTTTCTAAGATATTAAGACAGTATCTTTAGTTGTTTGATGGGAACAATGCTTTTCTAAGATATTAAGACAGTATCTTTAGTTGTTTGATGGGAACAATGCTTTTCTAAGATATTAAGACAGTATCTTTAGTTGTTTGATGGGAACAATGCTTGTAGAGTGTTATATTATTTCAAAGTGCCATATCACTTGATTTTCAGATGGAGAAAGGTCTGGGAATTTCTCAGGAGCCCACACTAGCAGATAGTCTCTTTCAAGCCTAATGCAGGTGTTCAGGGTCTCCTGTGCTTCCTGCTGTAGGGAGGAGTCAATGGGTTAATGAGTTGAAATGTATTTGGTGAATTGCTGAAGGTTACATAAATAGAAATTATATCTAGAAAGGAAATTTTTCTGCTGGCTCAATGAGACAAGAACAAAGAGACCACTAGATTATAAGGTGTTTGTTGCTTATGACTAGTCACCAAGGAGAAGTATTTTTGAAATGTCAATCTAAAAGAAAAGATTTGGCTTGTTTCAGGTCTGCTAGACTGTTCCCCCAAGTCCTCCCCCATTTAGGCTGCCACAGATGCTAGAAGATTACACAGGAAGCTGCCTGTGGCCTCTATCCTCCAACTTTGGCTTTAAAATAAAAATTTAACATACAGGAAACCGTCAAGGCAACATTTTAAAATTGAGTTACATTTTAAACTTGTCCTTTTGTGAATTTTTTTCTACAGTTCTCAAAAATTTTAACAAATCTCTGTCCCCTATTGGCTTATTTGGTAACTTAAAAAAGAGATCGATAAGAACTAGAATCTAGATATGGAGATAGAACAAAAATCTATAGTGCAAAAGAAAGAAGATGTAGAGGTGTCTCCCGTACCTGTGACTCACTGTCTTGTTCTCTTGGAGAGTCTGACATTGCCAGCGCTCCGAGGGACCCCTCCCCTACAAGCAATAAGAGACACATCTAGAATGAGACATGGCAGGAAGGGGACTTATGTAGCACCTAGAACAACCTAAGATCCTCTTTAAAATGAAAATTGGAACTGTCTTGAACACAATCTCCTTTCATTCCACAGAGCAGGACAATCAATATGCTTCTGGAAACGCAATCGCAAATCATGAACAAGAAGTGTTATAGTTTTATATTTTTCCACATTGCCAGGATGGGTTTTGTGGCATTTGTGAGATAGTCATTTATAAAACCACTACCTCAGGATAAATTATTGGTCCAAAAGTCCTACACCTAAAGTGCTCTTAAGGCATTGGGTCAAGCAGACATAGAAAGTAGTGAAGAACTGGCTCCAGGCACAGATTTAATCTTTAAAAGGGAGGTCCAAGTACAGTGGCTCATGCCTATAATCCCATCCGACCTACTCAGGAGGCTACATATTACATTATTATGATCTATTGTACTAGTGGTAATAGTAGTGATGTTTATGTTAAGGATAAAGGTGAACTGGATACAATGGTACCTGCCTGTAATCCCACCTTTTGGGAGGCAGAGATCAAGAAGATCACAGTTGAGGCCAGCCCAGGCAAAAGCTACTGAAATATCATCTCAACAAATGAACTAGGTGTGGTGGCACAGATCTAATCTCAGCTGTGTGGGAGGCATAGGTAGGAGGATTGTGGTCTAAGACCTTATCTAAAAAATAACCAAAGCAAAAAAGGGCTGAGGGCATGAATCAAGTGGTAGAAGCCTGCTTGGCAAGTTCAAACCCCAAGAATGCCCCAAATGGGGGGGGGGGTAGTCCAAACTGTACTTAGTGCATGTGCACACACAGAACCACAGTGAAAATACAACAAAAATAATAACAATATTAATATTTATGGGATGGTGGCATTAGTGGTTTTTTGTTTTCTATGAATTTTAAATCATCCTCAGTAAGTTTATGTAATTTCTATAATCAGAAAGAATATCTGATTAATCAAAACTTTGAAGATCCTTGAGAGTTCCCTCTGCTTGTTCAGCCATAGCTTCTCCTCTAGGATAGAAAGAATGGCTGAACCATTCTAAGGGCAAGGCAGGCAGATGATGGGGTAGCTCAGGCAGGGCAGACCTAGGAGCCCTGGGACTTGGCAAGGGATGGAAACAACTTATTCACACTTGACCAAGGGACTTCTGGCATGGAGAGCAGAATAAACTTGTTCTTGTTGAAAGAAGAAGAGACTCTTAGCAGAGTGGCTCAAGTGGTAGAGCACCTGACTAGTAAGTGTGAGTATCACCATAAAAAAAAAAAAGTTCTGGAAAATAATTTGAATCTGGCTACCCAGTAGGCAGCACATATCAAGAGGAAGAAAAATCACAGAAAGAAAAATTAAGCCCTTATTACCAACTAAGTGCTTATTTCAACCACACCAGCCGGGGGTACCAGGATCTGCTTTTGAAAACTCTTTCCATCTCTCAGTGTGTAGAAAAGGTGACTATAAGTTACCATTGAACTTCCATCCTGATACTAGGATGTGGTAGAAGGTGGTAGGAAGGAAGCCATGAGGATACAGAGTAAACTAACTCAGTAGATCTTAAAAATGTATTTCCAAGCATTACCATTCAAAAATGAATCTGAACATCCTTCAATGCTCATTCTTCTCTCTGAATCAAAAAGAGAAAAACAGCCCCCCAAATACGTGATTAGAAGCAGTTGTGACACCGAGGAACTTGTCAGTTTCAGAATATGTATTGTTGATTCACACCTGTCAGATTGTCGCTACATCTTCTCAATTCATAGTCATTGATCTTTCCCAGCAGGCTCTTGTTGATTTGCTCACAGATTCTTTTCAGGATGTCCAAGTTTGTTTCACCTAGGAGGACTCTCTTCTCCATCTCTGTGAAAATATCGAGCAAACTCTAGGGGAGGAGAAGTAAAGTGGGAAGACTGGATTGAATCATACTAATTTTTAAATTAGATTTTCCTTTACTTCCTCTTTCTCTAAACCAAGGGCCCACCCTTGCTTCCCAAGCACACCCTCTTGAGAGAACAGTGGGCTCCCGTAACTGACAGATGACCATGGAGGTGATTCTGTGTTTTCTGGCCTGAAAGGACCTAAGTCAGAAGATAGAAAAGAAGCCACAGCAGGTGTCACCTGATCTCCAGGCCCTGTACTCAAACTTCCTATTGAGCCCTTTACCAATTAACCAGCCTGAGGTCTGTGGCTGAGCTACAATAGACACATACACAAACACATAGACTATACACACACAAATGTACCATACATACAAAAATAACAGGCACACACAGAGAGACACAGACACATCACATACAGAGAGAGACAGAAAAACACACACACACATGCACACACAGGTGCACGATACACATACAGAGACTCAGACACTCACAGAAAGATGCAGAAATAACACACAGTATACACACATAGACTACACATACTAAGGCAGCACACATACACAAATACCATATGCACTTGGAGAGATACAGACACACCACATACAGAGAGACATAGAAATACACAGAGACACATACATACACTACACACAGACACAGACCAACAAGGAGACACACATGCTACACGTATAGACAAGAGACACAACATAAATACCACACAGATAGATGCACAACACACTCAGAGACACATAAATACAGAGACATGCATAGAGACATGTACCAGACACACTGAGAAAGACATACACAGAGTTGTCTCAAGGGCTGAAGAAGTGGGAGAAAGGTTTCAGGCCGCCACTTCATCTTGGCTTTGCTAGGTTCCAACCTCGGCTGTGCTGCACAACTGTGCTTCTCCTTCTGGCTCCTGACTCTGCCTTGCTCCTGATAACTGTGAGCTCCTGTGAGCAGCACTTCACAGTGCAAAGGCATCAGATCTACAGCACTCCTGTCTGACCACTTTCTTCTTCTGGTTAAGAAGAATCCAGGTTGCTGTTACTGAAGAGCTCCTCTTTCAGTCCCAGAAATCCCTGACCAATCTCAAGGAGATGCTAGGTCTTACCATGTCATTATCCAGCTTACACTTGGAGATCTCCTTGTTCAAAAAAAACTTAAAAGACTTCAATTCCTGCTTGTCTACATCTTCTGAAACTTGAAAAAGCATTACCCTGTGGTGGGAAACGGAGACACCTTAGAAATGCTGTTCTAGATCATTTCTCATTAGCTGTGTGGAGTCACAACAGACCCGACTCCAATAGCCTCCCTTCAAAACAGAGCCAATTAGTGACATGATTTATGAGCTGAGTCCTTGGGAAGAGACTGTTATAGTGACACCAATGTCTACGGACTCGTGCCAAATTATCCTACCCTGAACAATTTTAAGTTTCATCAAGTTTGTCTTTCAGTAATTTCAGTTAGATGAATATTCTTGTTTTTCCTTTGTCTTTCACTATAAAATCAAGGTGTTATTGCTTTAGAAAAAAAAACTTTGATTTTGGAATTTATACTTTCTTAAAATGCAAGTTAAATCATCACTTCCCTCACTGAATATGGTCAGAGTTCTTTCAATCATTCCATTCCGGAGGAAGGCCAAACATGGGCCAGAATTCAAAGACTTGAAACATACCCACACCCACACCACAGCCCTCATAGACCCCACCAACACTAAAGACCCTGGAACTCCAAAGACAATCAGTGGCCCCGCCCTGTCAGACTCCCACACCCCTTTCCCTTGTTGTGACGAGGAACACCAAGGATTGCCAGCAACACTGGAGAGAGAGAGACAGAGAACAGATTCTCTCTCAGATCGACAGGAAGGAACCAATCCTTCTGGCACCTTGATTTCTGAATTTGAGCCTCCAGGACTATCAGAGAATAAATTTCCTCTACTGTTTTAAGTCATCCATTTTATGGTACTTTATTATGGTAGCCCTAGGAAAATAATACATCCAGAATATTTCTTTTTGTCACTTAAAGTCAAAATAGTCAGCCTCAAAAAGGAAGACATATGACAAGGAACATGCCAGATCTCAGGGACCAGAGGCATAAAAAATTAACTGGGCTATCAGATGATAATGGCTGTCAGTCCTGGCTGGCACATGTCAGTTACTGACCAACAAGCAGAGACAATGAAATGGGCCTGAGCTACAGCTTAAGTAGAAATCTTCTAGACAGAAAACTAAAAATTACTTTCAAGAGTGTCTGAAAATAGGGCATGTTGAAAGAGAGAAGATGCTAATGTGTTCCTATTATTAAAGCTTATGACAAACCCATTAACTTGTAACTGCATGTGTCTAATTATCACAACTCAGGTTACCCAGTCTCTCCAGGGTGGGGAGAAGCTGAGCTTCCCACCATGGGCAGGATGACCCAATGACCTGAGGCCCCACCTGCTCTCCTGAGGCAGCTTTGCTTTAGGGTGCAGCCATGCTCACAGGAACTAAGCAATGTGTGTGGAGTCAGGGTTGGCACCATATACCTCAGAAAATTGAGGACTCATTTGAGTCTTCAAGTATGAAATAAAATCCTTAAACCTATTGAAAATGTCCACGTGGATTCAGAGGCAGGTAGGAGGGGCTTTGGGTGGGCGAGAAGCCATAGGACTGCAAAGTAAGCACACACAATGAGGGAATCAGAAAGCAGAGGCACCAAGATAAGGGAGAAGAGAGAGCATTGGAACATTTACAAAAACTGTATTTTAATTTCCACATACCTGTAGGTAATGTTTCAAATTGAAAAATCAATTTTTATTTTATGGTTTTAGCTTTTTTCCCTTCTGAATTGTACATAATGACCCATTTTCTTGATCTGACCCTGGTGAGACATTTCCCCAGAGCTTCCTAAGTCATACCATGCAGACAACCTCCATTAGCAGTGTCCATAGAAATGTGAGTCCATTCAACCACACCTTCCAGTTCCCACAATGGTGAGTTTCTACCCACCTGTAGGCAGAAATCTGGGCCCTGCCTAGAATCTGGAGCTCTTTTTCCATCTCTTCCTTGGTTGTGGCCAGAAAAGTTTGCAGCAGGTCCAGTCTATTAATTCGGAAAAGCAGCTCCTTCAAGAAGGACAGATTGCCTTCCTCCAACATTCCTTTCTCCTGCAGTCTCTGGAATAGCATCAAAGTATCCTTGATGGGCTCTTGTTTCTTTTGTGGGATGTAGTCTAGGCTCAGGAACTTGAGAGAGGCCAACTCATCACTGTCAAGTTGCTCCCCAATATTGTAAAGACACTCACTGAAATCCATTGTTGGCAAAAATTAGAAGAGTAGAGTTGTAACCTAGGTCAAAATATAACATTATGTTCAGGTAAGAAAAGAAAAGAACCATCTATTGCTTCCTTCATCAAATTCTATCGTACATACTATATACCAGACATTTTGCTATGGATACAGAGAATAGGAAGAAAAGAACAACAGAGCAAAACAAAGCATCCTCCTACTCACAAGTAGCTTACTATTTGGGGAGGTAGATCTACAAAAAGCCACAGTGGTTGGAAGTTGTGACAGGAAGAACACAAAGTATGGATCCTTGACTCAGCCTGGGAAAAGGGCTTTCTTTAGGGGAGGGAACTTTGGGGAGAATGAGAAAAAAAGAAATTCCTGAAGGAAAAAAATTATGCCAAAGGTGAAGGAAAGAACTTTCAAGTCAGGTCAGGCAGGCACAGGAGTTGGATAAGTTAACCCCAAAGGGTCTGGGATGGAGCGTTTTGGAGTGTGTCTGGAGAAGGTCAACAGTGCAGTGGTTAGGACCAGGGGCTCCATCTTGGATCAGAGCTTGGCTGTGACACTGGCCAACCACTCTTAGATAGCTCACTTCCTCAAAGCAATGTAAAATAGTGGTTGTGAATCTCTGAGATAACACCTGAATGCCCAGCAACTAATGAATGCCAAATAAATGCCAGCCTATAAGAAGGAGAAAGCACCTAGCTATAGGGCTGTGACACCAAGGGCATGGAACATTGAGCACTTCTCTCACCCTCAAGTTCTCCCATCTTCTGTTAAAAAATGTGAATATTCAGCTGACAGTGGGGGTTATCATAGTCCTCTCAGGCGAGGAGTCTATGTTAAGGGCTTACTCAGAAGCATCCTTGCCCTGAAGAGGTGACCATGAATGGTGACCATTTGAGAACCGTGAACTGGAAAACCTTTATGTTCCCAACTGGCTCCGTCATTTCTATAATGCCACAAATGCTGCATCTTTGGGCACTTCCTTTAACCTTAAACGTAACTTTGGACTTGTTTTCTCCCCTACAATAAGAAGGATGGGTTCCTGAGTCTGTAAGCTTCCTACATTCTTTAACATTTGTAAGTAAACACAGCAAACCTGAGCCTATTGCTCAGAGGCAGTGATCAATATGTGACCCACATTCCATCTGCATCTGATGTTAAAATAAAAATATTTTTAATCTACACATTAGAATAAGTTCTAATGTTTTTTTTAATGGCCCCAAGATTTTTAAAACTTTTAATTTCACAATTCTATTTTTCTTTTTTTGGTACTAGGGTTTGAATAGGGCCTTGTGCTTGCTAGGCAGGTATTCTTCCAATTGAGCCACACTACCAGGAGATTTTAAAAACTTTCAGTTTTCCTTTACAGAAATGCATTGTTTTCCTTCTTGGTTATAGCAGCAGTTATTTTTGTATGTGAAAATTTTAAATATAGTAAACTATAATATGGCCACAGTTATTTATATGCCACGTGTGCACATGCATACACACAAAGGTACATTGATACAAAAACTGGAATACTGCTACATATGCAGATGTGTACACCTGTTGTTGGGATTTTTTTCTACAATATTTATAGTGAACACTTACCTTGTGCCATTAAGTATTCTTCCCAGGCACATTTTTAATGTTTCTTGATTTATAACATGAAGATATATAAAAGCTTATTGGAGGCACTCTTCTATATCTTTACTGTTAAAATAATATTACATTGAGAGACTTTTTCATCTCACACATATTCCTGATTATTTTCTTAGAATAAATTATTACAATTGGTATTATGAAGGAAAATCTCTCTTGATCTAGAGATTATATCATGGTTTAGACAAGTTTTCTTAATTTAGGAAACAGAGGAACAGCATCTTAGAGAGATACACATTGCATTCAGTTCACAAAGTATGGGGAACCTAGATCTTCCACTGCAAATGCAATAATTTATTATAAAAATTCTTTTATTTATCTAAGAAAGGCATTTTAAGGGATGGAGGAGTGGCTCAAGTGGTAGAATGACTGCCTATCAAGCATTGGGCCCTGAGTTCAAACCCCAGTACTGAAAAAAAAAATGTAGTATTAAATATCTGGCCAGTACCTAACAGCACATGTTCAAAGTTCAAACAAACAAACACTGTTGGCACGGAAGGGAACAAACTAGCAAACATAATCCTTGTATACACTCTATAGAAACACTTATACATGTGCTCAACAAGGAACATCTTCAGAGTCTCACAAACCATGTACAACCCTGAACAAGTAGAAACAACTCAAATGTCTTTCAATGAGAGTATGGCTAGACAAACCAAGATATAGACATACTACAGAACAGTCTATAGAAGTTAAGAGTAATGCACTCCATCTTCTGAAATAAAAATGGCTAGACATCCAAGATGTGCTGAAAAGAGTGCCAAAAAAAAAAAAAAAACCCACGTTACGGGCTGGCAGAGTGGCTCAAGTTGTAGACACCTTCCTAACAAGTGTGAGAACCCTGAAGTCAACCCCCCAGTACTGCCAAAAATGAAAGTGAAAAAAGTTACCATAGAACAAAAAGTCATCTGCTTTTTAATAATATTCAAGACACTGCAATAGATTTTTCTGAGGCTGTAGATACATATTATAAAAGCAGAAAATAAAAGGAAAGTTCGGCAAGCAGACACACCAAACTTAAGATGTTACCTTCTCTGGAACACAGAGACCAGAACTTGTGGATGAGGAAGTAAGGGAGGGAATTTGCTCTTCTTTCTCTACAATGCGTTACGGAGAATATGTGCAGATATTATCTGTGTTAGTTAAAATGCTGGCTTGGGTGTGTCCTTGTGTTTAAGGCAGTATGAGAAAGTGGTGCCACCGGAGGGAAGGGAAGGAAGTAGCTTATCGGAAGTCCAAGACTGCTATGCAGTGCCTCTCAGCCCAGGAAAGGAAACTGGATTGCATGAGGACACATGTTCTTAAAACAAAATATTAGAACCTAAATCATAAGAACCTAGGAGAACTAAAAACATTTGCCCCAAACAAAACAAACAGTCAAACAAAAAAACCCCACACATTTCTTTCTCACAGAAAACAAAACAAATCTAGTAGGCTAAACAGAAGGCAAATCCTGAGGATCTGCATAGCACAGATCTGACAGATTCTATCCAACATGCCATGTGTTCTCAGGAGAAAATATACATCCTCTTCAAAACTGACCTCAAAGAAAATCTTTGTAGATTTTCAAAAGGCAGAATAACACAACCCATATTCTGTGACTACAGGACAGTGAAACTAGATATTAACAATAAAATATCAAACATACTTAAAAAAAGACTATCCACCTTGAGGTGGCTTTTTCAACACATGGTGTTAGAACAATTGGGTAAACTTCTTACTTAACTGAAATTGATCCTAACTGAACTCCTTACATCAAAATAAATTGCAGATGTAGCAAAGACTTGAACCTTTAAAAAGTACTAAGAAAACAAAAAAAAAAACTTAAGTGATCTTACAGTAATAAAGAAGTTTTGTAAATGTAACAGAAAACCTAAAATCTATTAAAAAAAAGACTGATAAATATCCTTAAATAAGTAAAATGTTCTGTAAAAATAATCCAAACAAAAATAAACTGCAGTGTGGAAAAAAACAACAACATATATGATTTTTAATGGGGGAGGAACTAATTTCCTTCAAGTCAGTTTCCTGTAAGTCAGTTTTTAAAAAGAAAACACTGGGCGTGGTGGCTCACGGCTGCAACCCCAGCACTCGGGAGGGTGAGGCAGGAGGATCTAGGTTTCAAAGCCAGCCTGGGCTTCATAAAATGACCCTGTCTCAAAAAAAAAAAAAAGAAACCCATTGCATAAACAGTTGAGGCGTACAAGAGAAAATATTAGTTCGGAGAAAATACTTCTGGGTTTCTATTTTAAGATCAATAGTTTTTAAACATTTAAAAATATTCTTACTTTCATTTATAATTTAAAAAAAGCAAATTGCAATTATAACAAAAGACTACTTTCAACTACCAAAACTAGTGAAGTACAAAAATTACAATACACAGTATTATGAGAGGGTAGAAATGCACTTCAACCCCACAACTGAATTTCCAGGGGGTTCCCTACTTAAATGTAACTGTACTCAAAAATATGTACACGGGTATTCATAGCAGCTTCACTTGAAATAACATAAGAGCAGAAATGACTGTTTATCAGTATAAGCAGAGTTATGCAAGCTACTATCAATCCAGTGGAATTCTATTCAGCTCTTAGGATGAGAAGATCGTGGTGGTTGGATACGCGTGAACTACGCAGTGTATGAATTGGTGCATCCACAGAAAATTTGTGTTTTCGTGTACTCACAGAAGAGCTCCAACACACTCACTGACTAAGGATGCAGGTGTTGCCTAAGGAGAGCAAGACATGGACCTGAGCATGGCTGGAGGGAGGGTAGGGTAGAACTGAAAGTGAGTCTTTTGCAGTTTGGACAACTTTTCTGAATTCCTGCAATATCTATTTTCAATGTACATAAGCCTAAACTAAAGTCTCTATTTTAACACCCATTCTCACTTACGTGCTGGGAAAGGTGTAAGCTCGGTCTAGCCTTGTTTAGTTGCATTAGATCAATCATCCTTAAAACTTTTAAATCAGCTTGAAAACTCTGTTACAAGTTTCTTTTACAGAAAAGAAAATCCCACTAACGAATCAGGTGAAAGCAAGACCGCCTTTTTTGCCTCCACAATTATTTTTTCTAATGATAATAGTTATTTTGTTCATCTTAGAAAATACAGAAAAAATAAAATGGAAAACTTAAATTACCTAAAATTTCACCATCCAAACACCTAATAATATTTTACTATCTTTCCTGCTAAATATTTTTGCACACATATTTCCCCACTAATAATATCATAAGTACATGTTGATGTCTTTTTTTTCTACAGCATGGGTTTCAGTATCTGTAAAGCATCTATCATACGGATGGACTATATTTTACACAACAGTCCCTTATTACATTTAGGGTGATTGTAAAACACAAATTTCTGAGTACATCTCTGATTATTTTCTTAGATTATTTCTTGGAAGTAATATTACTGAGCCAAAAAGTAATAAACCTTTTTAAGGCTCTGTAAACATATTCAATAGCATTTTCTAACAACATAGAATAAAAACCCAATCCAATCCAAGGTAAGGATGGCTGAGTTTGCACATAAAGTGACTGGCACTTGGCTCCTGTAGCCATCTCAGCTCACTTATTTCATTATCCTTGTAACAATGTGACATTTCTTTTTAAGCAGTTTTTCCGCCAAATCCTAATCAAATCAATGCTGAGACGGGAAATGCTTAAGACAACTCTTTCCTCGCCCAGAAAAGACTCTGGCTTCCCAGGATACACAGTGAGACATGATATTAAGTCTTTGGGGGGTGTGTTTTTTGTTTAGGTCACACATCTCTCTAATCATAGCAGCCAGGAAGCAGTCACTTGTGCAGAATTTATGACACCATTACACCATTATATAACAGCCTATTTCGAGGGCACTTGGCTCTGTAAGAATGGATCATGCCAACATTTGCTGTCATAGTTTTCTGTTCCTGAAAATAGCAAAAGTAACACTTGTTCTGTAAAGTTCAGAAAGGTATGAAAAGAAGATAAAAATCACTTGAAATCTTGGTATTTAGAAATAATTTTTCTGGTCATATTTGGTGTTTTATGCTGAACTTTATTCATTCATGTCTCTCTGTCTCTCTCTATCTCTCTCTCTACATATATTTGAATATTTAGCCATGTCATGCATTTATTTTATGTAATATCTTCAAATAATAAGTCTTCATAAATATATTGCATATATAAGGACACTTAATGTTTTATATAACATATGTATGTCCCAAATATTTAGATATAAATAAATGCTTATATTATGATACATAACTGTTCATAAACTACCCATAAAAGCATAAGAATATTTTTTCTTGTCTCATTTTACTATAAGCCTTTGAAGATTGTCCTCATTTTACTAGTGTGCTAAATGGCAACTTAGAAATCAGCTAATAGTGGCCCGGAAGGCAGCCACAGGAACACTGTGACTCATGGGCCCTGTTCCCCTTGCCCAGGCTCAGAGATAAATTTGGTCCATAGACACCAAGAAAAAAAAAAGGGAAAAGAAAAAAGAAAGGAAAGAAAAGAGTAAAAGAAAAAGAAAAAAAATCAGCTAGTAAGGCAGAGTTAGGCTCAGAGTTATGTGTCCCTCTCAAGGGTTTCAACAATAGATGCTTTAAAAATTAAAATTTTATTCTAATTACAGTTGGAAAGCAGTGAGGGAATTCAACAAAGAAACACAATCATAATATTTTTTATGGCTAAAATTATTTTTAAAAAAGTTAAAAAGTACCTAGGCACTAATGACTCATGTGCCTTTAATCCCAGCTACTTGGAAGGCTAAGATTTGGTGGATCACACTTCAAGGTCAGCCTGGGAAAATAGTTCTCAACCCCATCTCCAAATAACCAGAGTAAAATGGACTGAAGGTGTGGCTTAAAATGTAGAGTGCCTGCTTTGCAAGCGCTAAAACCCCAGTCCCACCAAAAACCAAACAAAATGTTAAAAAGTACAAAAACAAAACCACAAACACAGGAGAACTGAACAGACCCACTATCATAGAGAGAAGATCAGTATCAGAGCCTGAAAAGCAAGTACCAGAGCCTGGATTAAACCCCAGCATCTCATTCCATAGTCCCAATTCTAACACTGTCTTACATGCCCCAATTAACTTCATCTAATCACAAACAGTCTAGAAATAATCTAGCAGCAACCCAGCTCCTTCAGTGGTTTGGATAACCACTTTAAAGTTGGGGGGAAAACAAAACTTGTGTGAATCTTCTGAGACAAAAGTCCACGTCATTCAAATCATCGAGAGTACCTGAAATCCTCTCTCAGGACCAAATCCTAAGCAATAGCATTGCCTCTTTCTCCAGTCCAGGCTGCCCTCCCAGACTGGGGACTCCTCTGACATCTAACCAACATCTGCTCCACACACAAACACTGCCGGCAGCAGGGCCCTTGAGCAATGTTCAGAGAGCCCCAGAACGCGTTTAAACCTCACAAAAACTATGACCAACCCCATAATTTTCAAACTGAATGAAATTCACAACTTCACTTGCAAAATGCTTAATCCCACAAATATGGGTCTCTGATCCTTTAAGCTATGCTTCCCATTATATCATTCTCTGGACTCTTCTGTATTTTTTTAACTTCTCAACTATAATATAAATGATGAGTGAGGGATGCAGCTCAGCAGTATAGCACTTATCTAACATGTGCAAGATCTTGGGTTCCATCTCCACCATGGAAAAAATAAAAATAAAAATGATTTAACTGCTAAGATAGGTGTGTGTTGGGGGTGGGGTGTTGGGGGTGTGTTGGTGGGTGGGGAGTTGTAGCAGCCAAATCAGTTGAGATTTAAAAGTTGGCATCTATTCTTTGACAAGTTTGGTCACAATAAGGATGAGGCCTTCATATAGCTAGCTGTACTTGGAGCATTTCAGAAATGCCCAGGACTGCATCCATCTGAGCTGGAGGGGCCTTGGGATCTAGACACTTCACGGGGCCCTCAGCAAGAGGTACTGCTGACTCCCACAGCAACGCTTACAGTTTCTCCATCTACACTCAAGTACTCCACGGTCACGCAGCCTCCAGAACTCACACTCAACAGCCTAGAAGGCTCTAGAATCAAGCTCTTTCCTCCTAAAGGCCCAGCTCACCTTGCCAGAAGAAAATCCTGGGGTCTCACAATGGCAGCACCTCTTCACAGGCCTCTTTTCCTGGCTAACCGTGCATGGAACACAGTAGCAAAAGTGAAATGAAGAACTGAAAGGCAGAGCCTATTATAACTTCCTCCTTGAGGACTCCTGAGTCACATGTGCAGGGAAGGAGGCGGGGCTGGGCTCTCAGTACTTTCTATGGAATGCTTCACTTTAATACAGACATCAGAATAGTTCTTACTAACTGGAAGAAGGAGGCCCAGATACAAGGAGCACTGGGTGGAGATCCTAGACACCTAGACTTTGACTTTGGCTGTGTGACATTACACGAGTCATTTTTACCTCCAGGGCCCCGTTTTCTCACTACAAATGAGAAATTTGGACCGGATGATAGCCAAGAACACTTTCTTTTCATATTTCAGGATTTTAAAAATTGGGGGTAATAATTAAGACTTTTTTTCATTTAATAAATATTGTCAGGACACCCATGAGAGGCCCAGAGGCCTGGGTACTGTACATCCCTCCTCGAGGCTCTCCAGAGCCTGAACTCCATTGGCAATACCCATGGCTTACCCAAGGATGCTCTCCGTGGCCTAGTTCCCACTCTCTGCTGAAGTCAAAGACTTCCCTCAACCAATCTTACTGAAGAAGCAAATCCTCATGAAAGCAAGCTGGCAGGGCTTGTCTGATCAAGTATCCATGTATACCACCAGCAGCAACCCTTCTGGGTCCACATACCATTTAAGTCCTTAAATAGGACTTGCAAGAGATGGGAACACTACTTCCTCTGATTTGATCATTAAACATTGTATACATGCATCAAGTTACCACACTGTACAGCATAAAGATGCTGTATCAGTTAAAAAATTGAAAAGAATGACATAAACTGGTTAGAAACTGGGATCTGGCCAGCCAAGTAGGCAGAACTTAGAACCTTCACTTTAAAAAAAAAAAGAATAAGCCAGGAACCAGTGGCTAATTCCTGTAATCCTAGTGATTACTCAGGAGGCAGAGATCTGGAAGATTACGATTTGAAGCCAGCCCAGGCCAAATAGTTCATGACACCCCATCTCAAAAAAAACCTATCACAAAAAGAGGGCTGGTGGAATGGCTCAAATGGTAAGAGTGCCTGCCTAACAAACATGAGACCCTGGATTCAAGCCCTAGTACCACCAAAAAAAAAAAAAAAGGAGTGAGAGAGCTAGGTGTACTGGCACCAGCCTGTAATCCCTGCTGCTACTCAGGAGGCAGAAACAGGGAAGATCACTATTCAAGGTAATATCTCAAAAACAAGCTGAGCATGGTGGTCACACTTGTAATCCCAGCTACTCAGAAGACAGAGGTAGAAGGATCTTGGTCCAAGGTCAGCCTGGTAAAAAGCTCAAGACCCTACCTGAAAAACTAACAAGAAGAGGTCTGGGGTATGGCTCAAATGATAGAGTGCTCAAGCATGAGGCCCTTAGTTCAATCCCCGATATAGCAAAAAACAAGAATAAGCAAAATAAAATAAAACTATTATTACCATGTAATAACTGCTAACACTTACTGGGTACTTAGTAGTGCCAGTCACTGTTACATAAACTAGTTTGCAAGTTTTACCTCCTTCAATCCTCATAAGCCTTCCTCACCACGTTATTAATTCCATTTAATGATGAGAAACAGGTACAGAGAAATTGCTTACTTGCCCAACGTCACATTAAAAGAAAGCCTACACAAACACACACACACACACACACACACACACACACCAAAAATACAGATAAATTCAGGGATTTAGGTCCTTTGGGACCTTCCACCCGCCCCAAGAATGCCAAGGACCTAACAAAACTTTAGAAAGTTGTCCTTGGGGAGGGGAGAGAAGAGCTGTGGGCCTCAGGAACCAAAGATGGGGGCACCGTGAGGCCATGGAATGATTAACCCAGCCCTCGGCCCCTCGGTGGGGGAAGTAAACAAACCTAAGTTTTCTGTAGTCTCCAATCAGGTGGGAGAGACAGTGTGTGGGTATGCAAGGGACAGGGAGACTGTGAGGACCAAAAGAAACGTGGCAGAGGAAATGAGGGGTCCTCAGACTCAAAAAGAGCAGATGGTGTCAGTGTGTCAGGGAAAAGCCACAGAGATCCAGCCAGGCTGGCAGAAGAGGTGTCACAGCTGGGAGTCAGAGCTGCCTCCCACATCAGAGTGAAGAAATGCACCAGGCACTCACCTTCTCCACTCTTTCCCTGCACCATGACAGTCACCAAGTCCCCTGGACAGCCTAATTCTGTGGGTTCAGTTCTCAAGTTTGTCCACTCAGGAGAAAAATCTCTGAAACAAAGACGATATTCCTCCAGGAAGGAGCTTCCTTTTACTTTTGATCTTTCTGTTACTCCACCGGCTCTTGTGCTGCCTTTGCAGTCACTTCCTGTTTTTCTGCTGCCCGGTTCAGACTTTACTCATGAATTCACAAAGCTAGGTTTTTTAAAATCACAGGAAGTAAAGGAAGGAGAAGCTGTGAAGTCACTGCCTTCGAGTAGAAGGGCAGAATCTGGTCTTCGGCAAGAGAAAAAAATTCTCCACTGAAAGAACAAGAGAGTAAACTTTATCCCTAAACCAGGACAGAACTGACTCACTTCAACAGGAATTTTCAGTATTTAAAGGAACCCGTGCCCAATTTCCAACCACTCAGAAGAAGGAGGTAATCAGCTACTAACAGAGCCGGACATGCCTTGTGGAAAAGATATACACTGATTCCATTTAGTATAAAGTGCCCCAGGACACAGAAAGTTGTTCACCCACTTTTCCTCACCCACTTTTCCTCACCCACTTTTCCTCACCCACTTTTCCTTGTAGAGGATCTAGAAGAGGAATTTCCCTGTGTGCCAAGATCCAAATCTCAGCCCCGAAATCTAGGACCAACACCCTTCTCTACCCCCTACACAAGATCCTATTTCTGGGGCTCTTCTTGAAAAGTCAACACTGGCCTGCCATGGAAGAACGAGACCTGTTGAAACTCTTCTAAGAATGGATGGAGAGGGGGATAAAAGAGAATGATGGAAGGGGTGAATTTAACTAAAATATATTGTAAGCACTTTTGTAAATGTCACAATGTACCCCCAGTACAACAATAATATGATAATAAAAATTAAATAATAAAATAAATAAAAAACAAAAAGCTGATCTGCAGCTGAAAAAGGTCCAAGCTGCCCAGCCCTGAGCAGGGGCAACAACACTTGTGTCTGCTTCCCTGGTCATATTTTAGGGACTAGTGGTAACCAGTGTCTTGGCAGCACTAAGTCTGTAATTGTAGCAGTGCTGAGTACAACATGGCCCCAGGTCTCTGAGTCCCACATCCTCCCCTGCTGCCCTTATTTGCCTTCCACTCCCTGTTCTTGGCTTACTTCCTGTTTGAACTTTTTAAAAGGGGTTTCTGCCCTTTTCACATCTTGTACATTTTGTAAGCAAAGCACCAACACTAGTACAGTAAAAATGCTGCACCTCTTTGTGAACTCTCTCTAACTCTGACATTAATGAAGGGGATGTTGTCCTATGTTATGAATGGCAAAACTGAGGCTCGAATAGTCACATGGATTTGTCACTATGACATACTAGCTCCCCTTCCCCATCACTTAGGACTTGTAATGAGCCATGTGGATGGAAGACAAATTTAAACTAAGACAGAGTGATTTATGCAGAAAGGCAACAGATCTTTGAATTCTCAGTCTCCAAGGAAATAAGAGCTGGCTAATAATGGTACAAGGTAATCCTTATCAGACCACTGAGTGTGCCAGACTCAGTCATGTCCCTAAGACAGGCTCAGTTCAGCTTCTGAACAGTTCTCAGGGTGAATGCTACTTTTGCTTTCATATTATAATGAGGAAACCGAGGCTTGAGATGTTGAGAACATGGTATTCTGTTACTGTAGAATGAGGTATATTTGTCTCTAAGACCCTGAGTGATTAACCTCTGTCTAGACATTAACATACAGCCAAGAATCTCAACCTTACTGGCCTCAGAATTAACTGGGTAGATTTTAAAAGTACCAGTCCTCAGACTCCCACTTTCAAATTCTTGCCTGAGCAAAATTATGGGAGATGAAACAGATTGGGCTTTAGCATAGTGCCTGGTACTTCAATAGTTCTCAATAAATACTCACTATCATCATGACTTATGCTTACAACATCTGTAAGAAGGCCTCGGTGCAGATGAGGAAACTTAACTTTAGCTGACAAATGGCAGAGCCAGTACACAAACCCAGGACTATCTGGGAACTACTATTCTACTCTCAACTTCTATGAGATCAACTTTTTTAGAGTCTACGTAAAAGTGAGATCATGCAGTACTTGTCTTTCTGCACCTGGCTTATTTCATTTAACATAAAGACTTCCAGTTCTATCCATGGTATCGCAAGTGACAGGATTTCATTCTTTTTATGGCTGAGTTGTATTCCTCTGTGTTTGTGTGTGTGTTTGTGTGTGTGTGTGTGTGTGGAGAGAGAAAGAGAGTGAGAGAGACAGAGAGATACACCATATTTTCTTTATCCATTCATTAATGGATGAACACTTAGCTTCTGTTTCTTGGCTTTGTGAATAGTGTTGCAACAAACATGGGAATGCAAATATCCCTTTGACACACTGATTTCTGGGATTGCTGCGTTGTGTGGTAGTTCTATTTTTAACTTTTTAAAAGAACTTTCATACTGCTTTCTATAATGGTTATACTAATTTACATTCCCATCAATGGCATGCAAGAGTTCGTTTTTCTCCTCATCCTCACCAGCACTTGTGATCCTTAGTCTTTTTGATAGTAACCAGCCTTACGGGAATGAGCTGTATCTCATTGTGGCTTTTACTTGCTTGTTCCTGGTGATCAGTGATGTTCAGCATTTTTTCACGTAGCTAGTGGCCATTTGTATGCCTTTTTTTAAGAAATATCTATTTTGAATTCTATTACCTTTTTTGTGTGTGTGGTGGTGATGGTACTAGGGTTTGAACTCAGGGCTTCACGCTTCCTCGGCAGGCACTCTACCACTTGAGCCACTCATCCAGTCCCATTTTGCTGTGGTCATTTTGGAGATACGGTCTTGCTTTTTGCCCAGGCCAGACTGGACCCACCATCCTCCTACACCTAGCTTTTTTTTTTCCCCCAGCTGAAAAGAGGAATTACAAACTATTTTTTCACCCCCGGGCTGGCCTGGAACCCGGATCCTCCCAATCTTGGCCTTTCAAATAGCTAGGATTGCAGGCATGAGCCACCAGGGCCCAGCTTCTATTGCTCATTTTTATCTGGGTTTGTCTTATATGTTATTAAGCTTTTAGAGAATTAAGAGTATCTGTTCAGAAAAAAATGTCATTAAAAGGATAAAGTCAAATCGGAAAACAAGAGAAGAAATGCTTTGATACAGAGCATTTTCAAGATGTGTTGATAAGTGAAAATGAATAGTTACAGAGTAGCATCAATAGAATGACAGATACATATAGAAGAGCCTCTAGAAATTATATAATAGCTTCTCTTCTGCATCCTAGCCCCCTCATATCATGAATCCACAACTCCACAGTGAAAAACCTTTCCACGATTTCCCAAAAGACAATCTATGTCTTGTTTCAGGACAGATATTAACTGAAGGACTCACTCATCCTGAAAACCTAACTGATGATGTTGCTACTCAGGATAGTGTATCACGGCAGCCACAATCAGCCATGTCACTATCCGATCCCATTGGACACTCATCCAGCACACAAGCTTGTTACACACCAGCACTCCATTCTGCAGACCGTCCTACCACCCAGCAATGCACAACTGCTGTTGATCAGTTTGAAGATGCGGTCCCTCAGGATGCTCTTGCCTAGCATCCCCTACTATAATTATTTAAATAGTAGAAAAAGAGAGAGAATTAGTTACCATGACCAAGAAAGTAGAGTGTTATTCATTAATAAGTTGTGCTAATGGGGATTCTAAGAAAAATCTAACAACCCCTAAAGAGAAGTAGAGCTAAAAGAATAAACAGAGCAAAGAGGAAGGAACCTTTGGCCTATAGGGACCCAAACAGACCCTCGGTTTATTCCAAGGGTGACTTGTAATTTACATATATTTGGTTAAAAGTATCACCCTGATGTCCCTGCAGCCCCCAGACACACATCAATGGTCTAGAACAAACTGATTCTTTCCTAAAATTCTAAACAAATCCCTTCAAAGGACTATTACAGCTCCTTCTTTCTAGGATGTGTTCTTGCCCCAAAAAATGGTACTAAAAATAATGAGAATCACATGAAGAGCATTTTGCTAGGATTCCTGTGACTATAACTTCTCCAGCCAGAGCAGACTCAACTGATTTGTGCGACTTACGTTTTCAATAGGTGCAGGACAGGCACAAGCTGGATCCTCAGACAGCTGAACATTCCAAACTGTGGGAATTAGACTAGACAATCTCTGAGAACACTTTCAGTTCAAACATTCAATTACTGTGTGATGATAGCTTTTTACTTTTTTCCATCTTATTTTTCTTCCAAGATTCTAATTAGGGGACTAGTGGAGTGGCTCCAGTGGTACAGCACCAAGGGCGAGGCCCTGAATTCCAACCCCAATACCACCAAGAAGAGAAAAAAGATTTTAATTAGGATATATAAATATACATATATATGACACAGAGAGAAAGACAGAAAGAGAGAGACAGAGAATCCCTATGTAAGTAAGATATATTCTAGCATAAAACCCTGGAGAAAACAGAAAATATCTAGCTCTCATGATGGCATTCAGCTGAGGGAGAACTTCCAGTACTGAAACACAAGGGATTAAATTCACTTTCCTTGCTTCTCCCCTCTGAGTACAACTAAATACTCTGGGAATGATTCAACAGGCAACCACATGTTGACTGAGAGGTAGAAAGTAGAAGACATATTGGCTAGAGCCCTAGAATGGAGAACAATACCCTGTTTTGTGCCCTGATTACCTTTTTATTCCCACATATGCCAGACTGAGAACTACAGAGACCTACAACAGCAAACAGCCTAGCTCTTAAAGTACAAATAGACATGAATAACAAAAGAAAACTCTTCTCACTCTTGCCAAAGCAACAGGAAAGGGATGGCCAAGCAGAAATCTAGCTGGGAAATCCCCCATGAGTCATACTGGCAATGTCAGCTGATCTATACTACTGTAACAGCAGTATCAACAAGTCTGAGATCCATACCTCACTCTGAACTGGAGTGGTTGCAGGCTACCCTAGCGGTTCCCTGGTTCTACGATGAGTGGTGGAAACAACAGATGATGAATTTCTAGATTTTTTTCTGCTCCTGCTGATGCTATCAAGTCCAGTGAAACCTCCTCATGAGGTCAAGTCGCTGACACAATTCAGGTCTTAACTGGTAGATTCCCAGGTGTGACATGCATCTAATAAAGGTCCCAGATTTGTAGCCCAAGTCACATATCAATGGGCCCAATCATGGGCCACTAACTCTTTTTTGATGCAAACACTTGTTTGCAAGCAGTTATTCTCACAGCTGGGGATTATTTAATCAGAAAATGTTGTGCACAATCTGTATTGGACCTTTCTGATGTCATTAATAGCATTACTTTAGATTTTGAAGCATAAAGAACTTCCAACGTCCTTGGCCCAAGTAGTATCAGATTACTGCATAGTCCTCAACTTTCTGAGGCCAAGGAGAGGTCTACACAATTTGCAACATGTAATTTTACTCCTGAATCAATGAGTCTGGCTTAGGTAAATTCTTGTCTCTCTACAGTAGACCTGAAGGGGCCATCTTTTCTTGGTTTGGCAATGGTTGGAACTCCAGGCAGCCCTGCTCATGCTGCTTGAGTGATCATAACCCTGATCCATCATGGTCTCAGACTAATAACCTGACTCTTCACACAGCATCTTAAAGTCCAACCCATTTGGATCCATAGAGGTAGCTTATGTTTCTTCCTTGATCTTTGAAAAAAATCAAAGGATGAAGTTGAAAAGTCTGGTTTCTGACCAAAATCCTATGTGGGTTCTTTCAGTCCTGACCACAGTCAACTGCAAAGGTTTTACAAAGCAGCTGCACAAGGGAAAGCTGCCTTCCCCAACCAGACTTGGTGCATAGTCAGGTCAGGGCAGTCCCTGAAGAGAGCTGCAGTCAGGACTCAGCCATCCATCCACTCCTGCTCCCCTCAATCTGTCCATGCTCTTAGGACTATTCACTGAACTTGTCAAATCATCTAACTCTAGAACAGTGTGGAATATGGTAGATATTTTATCAAGTTAGGGACTTTTCCTTCCATCATAGCTTTCTAGCATTTTATAAAAATACAGAAATATTAAATTAGTCAAGAAAATTAGGGTGCTTAGAGATGATGATTGGAACTTTACACCCCAGACTCTTAGAAGTAAACTCCTTACATTGTGCTGGTAGATTCAGAGTTATGTGTTCCTTATACAATAAATTGGAATTTGGCTGTAAATCAAAACCTGCCCATGTGGGGCATTCTGAACCATTTTTAGTACTGACTGATGCATAATTCAAGAATTATAAATAAATTCAATTAACTTCAACCCCAGTACTGAAAAAAAAAAAAGAGTCAGGAAATTTCTTTTTCTACATCTTGTAACTGCCACAATAATCAAACATTTCTTGTGTGTAAATTGCAGATTTCTTTTTGTTACTTATTTTTTTTTATTTTATTCATATGTGCATATATTGTTAGGGTCATTTCTCTCCCCTTTTCCCCGCCCCCTCCCTTACCCCCCCACTCTCTCCCTTGCCCTCCTTTACCCCTTGCTACCAGGCTTTTTGTTACTTATTAAATGGAAATTCTATATTGACCTTTTACATAGATTAATTTTATCATTTTAATTTTATTGTGATAATAACATTTAAAATGAGACCTATCCTTTTAGTAGTTTTTAAGTGTGTAATACACTATTGTTGACTTATAGGTACAATGTTATACGGCAGATCTTTTGAACATGTTCATCTTGCTTAACTGAAACCTGATGACCACTGACTAGTTACTCTTAGTCTCCCCTCTCCCCAGCAACCACCATTCTACTCTTCAGTTCTATAAATGTGGCTATTTTTGATATCACATATAAGTGTAGTTATATAGTACATGTCTGTAACTGGCATATTTCACTTAGCATGATGTCCCCAACTTTCATCCATGCTATTCCATTGTATGTATGTATCACATTTTCTTTATCCACTTATACTTCAAGGTTGCTTGCAGATCTTGGCTACTGTGAATAGGGCTGGAGACAATATACTCTGAAACCCGGAGGTATGATGCTTCTAGTTTTGTTCTTCCTTGGTATTAATTTACCTATTTGTGGTTCTGTGTAAATAGTAGAGAACTTTTTTACCTATTTAAAAAAGACATTGTGATTTAATAAGGATTGCACTCAATCTGTAGATTGCTCTAGGTAGTATATGCAATATATTTAATATTTGTACCCCTCACATTTGCTAGCCAGGTGCTATACTGCCTCCTCCCCTAAAATTTGTATGTCGATACATGATTCTCAATATAATGATGTTATTTGGAGGCCAGGCCTTTGGGAGGTGATAAGGTCCTGAAAATGAAGCCCTCACGAATGGGATTAATGCCTTAGGAAAGAGACCCCCCAGATAGCTCCCTTACCCTTCCACTGTGTGAGGACACAGTGAGAAAATGGATATGTGAACCAGGAAGCAGGTCATCACCAGCTACCTAACCTGCTGATTCTTGATCTTGGACTTTCTAGCTTCCATAACTGTGAGAAATGAGTTTCTCTTGTTCATTAGTCACTCAGTTATGGTGCTCTGTTTTAGTAGCTTGGATGAACTAAGACACTGTTTGTGTACAGATTTATTTCTAGGCTTTCTATCCTGTTTCATTGGTAAATATGTTTGTCTTTACTGTTTTGATTACTGTAGCTTTGTAATGTATTTCAAAACATATTAAAGGCCATATATGAAAAGCTCACAGCTAAAGTGATACTCAACCTTGAAAATCTTCTCCTATATGGCCTTTATTATGCTGAATTGCTTTCCTTCTATTTCTAGTTTGTTAGATGTTTTTATCATGAAAAGGTGTTGCATTTTGTCAAATACTTTTTCTACTTCTATTAGGATGATTCTATGATTTTTTTATCCTTCGTTCTGTTAATATGGTGTCTCGTGTGCATTGATTTTCATGTGTTGAACCATCTTTGCATCCCAGGGATAAATCACATTTGGTCATGGTGTATGATCCTTCTAATGCACTATTATATTTGACTTGCTAGTATTTTGTTAAGGGTTGTTTGCATTTGTTTTTATTAATACTGACCTGTGGCTTTCTTGTCTTGTGGCATTTTTGTTTAGTATCAGGGTAATGTGTGCCACATAAAATGAATTTGGAAATGTTCCCTACTCTTCAATTTTCTGCAAGAGTTTGAGAAGAATGGGTATTAATTCTTTATATGTTAGGTGAATTTGCTAGTGAAGTCATCTGGTCCTGGGATCTTCTTTGCTGGAAGGTTTTTTATTATGTATTCTATTTCTTTGTGATACAGTTTCAGTAGACTGTTTTTAGGAATGTATCCATATCTATCTTCTAATTTATCCATTTTAACAAACTATCCCGTTTGTTGGTTATATAGTTGTTCAGAGTGGTCTCAAGATCCTTTTTATTTCTGAGCATTAGTTGTAATGATTTCTTTTTCATTACTGATTTTGTCTTCTCTCCTTTTCTGAGTGTGTCAATTTTACCTTTTTTTAAAAAATGACTCAAATTTTGTTTTTTTCTATTGTTTTTATTCAAAAATAATTTGTTTCTGATTATAAAATAAGGGGAAGAACAGAGGCAATGCCTGTAATCCTTAGATTCACACCTTTCCAGTCTGTGCTCCTCTAATACTGGGCAAACACCAGCAGGTGTGGCCCACCATTTTGACTGGCAGGGCAGGGCAAGATAGGGCAGGGCAGAACTTCTCTTCCAGCTCACTTTTTTAAATACCATAATCAAAGTGACTGGTGGTTGTTACCATTTTTCTAGAAACTCTCATGAATAAGCAAGTCAAAACCAATTCTGCCTTGCCCAGCTCTTAGAGCTATTTAAGTAAACTCATAAACCTTCTTCAACAGGTACAGTGAGTTAAGGCAACTTCTGTCTCTAGGTCCTCCACATCCCAGGGTGACAAAAAGAGGAAGGACAGGACAGGTCAAGCACAAGGTATAAAGAGTCTGTACTGAACTCACATCAGGTGTCTATGGGTCTTGAGGTCCCCTGTAAACTTGGTGATTTTTCTTCTCCACATTCTTTTCCACCTGTCTCTGTAGTATCTTCAGTACTGAATGTTGGCCTTCTTCCTCTTCTCATCCAGGATGGCCATCAATGCCTGATACTTCCTGCTGACCTCATGAGCCAGACACCACAGGTAAGCAGATTCTTGCCAGACACAACAGATAGACATACTTTCTTACAGGCTTCAGATGCAAAACCTTAAGGTCATAGAGTATAGGATCCCATAACAGATGTCACTGTGTTCTAGAGCAGCCTACCTTCATTTGGTCTTGTGGAACTGCATGGCCTCCACCATCTGCCAAAAGATGCAGCTGGGGACCGAGATGCAGATAGTAGAGGCCCCAGGAAGAGTTTCATTCACTTGCAGGGGAAGGCCAGGTACTTTGTTTCTGTAGAAATTACCAGAAATGTTGGTGCCCTCACAGTGCATGACCACCAGTCTAGCAGTGCCACAATGGCTGCAGGGCCATCCCACACCAGCCCTGCCCCTCTGCCATCTTCAGCAATCACCCAGACTGCTGAATATTTTTTATTTAATATTTAGAATATTTTTTAGTCTCTATTTCATCCGTTGCTCTAATCTTTATTATTTCCTTCCTTCCACTAACTTCAGGCTTTGTTCTCGTCATTGTTCTTTTTCTTTCTCTTCTTCTTCTACCTCCTCTTCCTTTCCTCCCCATCTTCTTCCTCTTCTTTTCACTTTGAGGTGTAGTTAGGCTGCTTATATGAGCTCTTTCTTTTCTAATGTAGAAGTTTATCAGAAACTTCCCCCTTAGAACTACTTTTGCTGCATCCGGTATGTTTTGGTAGCTGTGCTTTCGTTTTCATTTGTCTCGGGGTATTTTCTGATTTCTTTTTTATTTTTTCTTTGGTCTAATGGTTATTCAAGAGTGTGTTCTTTAATAGCCACATATTTGTGAAATTTCCAGTTTTCTTTTTGCGTTTCATTTCTAGTGCATTTCCGTTGTGGCCAGAAAAGATATTTGGTATGATTTCAGTGTCTTAAATTTGTTAAGATTTGTTTTGTGACCTAACATGTAACCTGTGTTAGGTCACAAAACATGGAAAGTTCCATGTGCACTTGAGAAGAAGATTCTGCTGCTATTTGGTAGAGTGTTCTGTATGTTTCTATTATGTCTACTTGGTATACAGTGGTGTTGAAGTCCTCCATTTCCTTACTGGTCTGCTTGAATGTGTACCATTACTTAAAATGGGGCATTTAAGTCTCCTACTGTTATTGTATTGCTGTTTTCTCCTTCAGTTCAGTCAATGCTTGTCATATATTGAGGTGTTCAGATGTTGAGTGCATGTATATTTGCAATTATTATATTAATTTTCATGGTGGATTAATACTTTTCCACTATATAATGTCCTTGTCCCTTGTGACAGCTTTTTATTTAAAGTCTATTTTGTCAGATGTTAAGTACAGCTGTTCCTGCTCTTACACTTATCATTTGGGTGGAATACCTTTCTCTATGCCTTCATTTTCAGACTACTTCTGTCCTTAAATCTAGAGTGAGTTTCTTTTAGACATCATATAATTGGTTCTTTTTTAAATACAGTCACTCTATATCTTTTGATTGGGAGGTTGATTTACATTAACATTGAAAGAGTTATTGACAGAGAAGGACTTACTATTTTCATTTTGTTTACTTCTTTCTGCTAATCTTATAGTTCCTTTATCTGTCTTTATATATATATATTTACTCACATGTGCATACATTGTTTGGGTCATTGCTCCCTCCTACCCCCACCCCCTCCCTCTCTAATTTTGTTGGAGAGAAAACAGAAGCAATAATGAGAGACAAAACATTTTTGCTAGTTGAGGTAAGGATAGCTATACAGAGAGATTCCTAGCTTTGCTTCCATGTACCAATGTGTGACATCCCAAGTTAACACATCTCTTACTGACCTTTTCACTAGTTCCTGATCCCCTTCTCATGTTGAGCTCTGTCACTTTAAGATTCCTGTATTAGTTCCTCTATAGTAGGGACATCAAATACTTTCATGTTTTGGGTTTCCTACCTATCCCCATACTTCCCATGTGTGCTCACCCCTTATCATGTCACCCAAGTCCAACTACATTGCTGCACTTGCTCTAGATCTAAAGTCCACATATGAGGGAGAACATACAATTTTTGGTCTTCTGAGCCTGGCTAACCTCACTCAGAATGATGTTCTCCAGTTCCATCCATTTACTTGGGAATGATAAGATTTCATTCTTCTTCATGGCTGAGTAAAATTCCATTGTGTATAAATACCACATTTTCTTAATCCATTTGTCAGAAATGGAGCATCTTGGCTGTTTCCATAGCCTGGCTATTGTGAATAGCTCTGCAATAAACATGGATGTGCAGGTGCCTCTGGAGTAACCTGTGTTGCATTCCTTTGGGTATATCCCTAGGAGTGGGATTGCTGGGTCATATGGCAGATTTATGTTTAGATTTTTGAGAAGCCTCCAAATTTTATTCCAGAGTGGTTGCACTTGCTTGCACTCCCACCAGCAATGTACTAGGGTTCCTTTTTCCCCACATCCTCGCTAACACCTGTTGTTAGTGATGTCTTTGAAATGGCTATTCTAACGGGTGAGGTGGAATCAGTGTGGTTTTGATTTGCATTTCCTTTATGGCTAGAGATGACGAGCATTTTTTCATGTGTGTTTTGGCCATTTGAATTTCTTCTTTTGAGAAAGTTCTGCTTAGTTCAATTGCTCATTTCTTTATTGGTTCATTGATTTTGGAAGAGTTTAGTTTTTTGAGTTCCTTGTGTATTCTGGTTATCAGTCCTTTGTCTGATGTATATCTGGCAAATATTTTCTCCCATTCTGTGGGTGGTCTCTTCAGTTTAGAGACTATTTCTCTGGTTGTGCAGAAGCTTTTTAGTTTTATGAAGTCCCATTTGTCTGTACTTTCTCTTAGCTGCTGAGCTGCTGGGATTCTATTGAGGAAGTCCTTGCTTATACCTATTAGTTCCAGGGTGTTTCCTACTCTTTCCTGTATCAACTTCAGAGTTTCGGGTCTGATATTAAGGTCCTTGATCCATTTTGAGTTGATACTAGTGCAGAGTGATAAACATGGAGCTAGTTTCAGGTTTTTGCAGACGGATAACCACTTTTCTCAACAACATTTGCTGAAGAGACTGTCTTTTCTCCATCGTATATTTTTAGCGCCTTTGTCAAAAATAAGGTGGGCATAGTTGTGTGGCTTCATATCCAGGTCCTCTATTCTGTTCCACTGGTCTTCATGTCTGTTTTTGTGCCAGTACCATGCTGGTTTTATTGCTATTGCTTTGTAATATAGTTTGAAGTCAGGTATCGTGATACCTCCAGCATTGTTCTTTTTGCTGAGTATTGCCTTGGCTATTTGCAGTCTCTTGTGTTTCCAAATGAACTTAATGGTAGATTTGTTAATCTCTGTGATGAATGTCATTGGGATTTTGATGGGAATTGCATTAAACATGTAGATTGCTTTTAGTAGTATAGCCATTTGTACTATGTTGATTCTACCAATCCATGAGCATGGGAGATCTCGCCACCTTCTGTAGTCTTCCTTGATCTCTTTCTTCAGGGGTTTGTAATTCTCTTTGTAGAGGTCATTCACATCCTTTGTTAAGTTTACTCCTAGGTACTTGATTTTTTTTTTGAGGCAATTGTAAATGGAATTGTTTGCATATATTCTTTCTCAGTTTGTTTGTTATTGGTGTATACAAAAACTAATGGTTTTTGTAAGTTGATTTTGTACCCTGCCACCTTGCTGTAGCTGTTTATGGTGTCTAGGAGTTTTTGGGTAGAATTTTTTTGGGTCTTTAAGGTATAGAAGCATATTGTCTGCAAACAGGGATATTTTGACAGTTTCTTTACCTATTTGTATTCCTTGTATCTCTTCTTCTTGCCTGATAGCTCTGGCTAGGAATTCCAGTACTATGTTGAATAGGAGTGGGGATAGTGGGCACCCTTGTCTCATTCCTGATTTTAGGAGAAATGGTTTCAGTTTTTAGGGGAAATGGTTTCAGTTTTTCACCGTTAAGTATGATGTTGGCTGTAGGTTTGTCATATATAGCCTTTACAATGTTGAGGTACATTCCTTCTATTCCTAGTTTTCTTAGAGCTTTTATGATGAAGTAGTGTTGGATCTTGTCAAAGGCTTCTTCTGCATCTATTGAAATGATCAAGTGTTTTTGTCTTTACTTCTATTGATGGGCTATACTACATTTATAGATTTACCTATGTTGAACCACCCCTGCATCCCTGGGATGAAGCCAACTTGGTCATGGTGAATGATTTTTTTGATGTGTTGTTGGATTCGGTTTGCTAATATTTTATTGAGGATTTTTCCATCGATGTTCATTAAGGATATTAACCTATACTTCTCCTTTTTTGGAAGTATCTTTGTCTGGTTTTGGGATGAGTGTAATACTGGCTTCATAAAATGAGTTAGGCAGTTTTCCTTCCCTTTCTATTTTGTGGAATAGTTTAAGGAGGGTTGGTATTAGTTCTTCTTTAAATGTCTGATAGAATTCAGCAGAAAATCCATCAGATCCTGGACTTTTCTTTTTTGGGAAACTCTTTATTGCTGCTTCAATTTCATTTTGTGTTATAGATCTATTCAGGTAGTTAATGTCCTCTTGGTCCAATTTAGGATGGTCCTAAGTATCTAGAAATCGATCCATTTCTTCAAGATTTTCAAATTAGGTATAAGTTCTCAAAGTAGTCTCTGATGATTTCCTGGATTTCTGTGGTGTTTGTTGTTATCTCCCCTTTTGCATTTCTGATTTTACTGATTTGGGTTCTTTCTCTCCGCATTTTTAGTCAGGATTGCCAGGGATCTCTCAATTTTATTTATTTTTTCAAAGAACCAACTTTTTGTTTCATTGATTCTTTGTATGATTTTTTTGTTTGTTTGTTTCTCTTTCACTGATTTCGGCCCTTATTTTTATTATTTCTCTCCTTTTCCTTGTTTTGGGATTTGCTTGTTCTTGTTTTTCTAGGAGTTCGAGATGTATCATTAGGTCATTGATTTGAAATCTTTCTGTCCTTTTAATATATGAATTCATGGCTTTAAATATTCCTCTCAGGACTGCCTTTGTTGTGTCCCATAGGTTCCAGTAGGTCATATTTTCATTTTCATTAACTTCCAGGAACATTTTAATTTCCTCTTTTATTTCATTTTGACCCATTGATCATTGAGCATGTGTTGCTCAGCTTCCAGTTGTTAGCATGTTTTTTACTGTTGTTTTTGTTATTTAGTTCTAGTTTTAATGCATTGTGGTCAGATAGAATGCATGGTATAATTTCTATTTTCTTATACTTGCTGAGGCTTGCTTTGTGCCCTAAGATATGATCAATTATGGAGAAGTTTCCATGGGCTGCTGAGAAGAATGTATATTGTGCAGTGGTTGGATGAAATATTCTGCAGACATCAGCAAGGTCCATTTGATCTATGGTGTGATTTAGCTCTAGGATTTCCTTATTGATTTTTTGTTTGGATGAACTATCTATTGGTAATAGGGGAGTATTAAAGTCTCCCACTATCACTGTGTTAGAGTTTATATATGTTTTTAAGTCCTTCAGAGTATGTTTGATAAAATTGGGCACAGTGATGTTGGTTGCATATAGGTTGATAATTATTATTTCCTTTTGGTGTATTTCCCCTTTTATTAGCATGGAGTGTCCATCTTTATCTCATTTGATCAATGTAAGTTTGAAGTCTAATTTGTCCAAGATAGGTATTGCTACTCCTGCCTGTTTTCAGGGGCCATTAGCTTGGTAAATCTTCTCGCAGCCTTTCACCCTAAGCCAGTGTTTGTTTCTGTTGATGACATAAGTCTCCTGTAAGCAACAGATTGTTGGAGCCTCTTTTTTAATCCAGTTTGCCAATCTATGTCTTTTGATGGCAGAATTAAGTCCGTTAACATTCAGTGTTAGTACTGATAGGTATGTGGTGATTCCTGTCATTTAGTTGTCTTCTTTGTTGTTTAAGGGTTTGATTGTGTGGAGTTAAATCAATGTTACTCTCTACTTTCTTTCCTTTACTTCTCCTGTGGTTTGTACCTGTCCTTTCATAGTTTTGTATGCTTTCATTTTCTGTATAAAGGATTCTTTGAAGAATCTTTTGTAGTGGTGGCTTCGTGGTCATATATTGTTTTAGTTTCTGCTTATCATGGAAGACTTTTATTGCTCCATCTATTTTTAATGATAGTTTTGCTGGGTAGAGTATCGTAGGGTTGAAGTTATTTTCATTCAGTGCTGGAAAAACCTCACTCCACACTCTTCTTGCTTGTAAGGTTTCCAATGAGAAATCTGTTGTGATTTTGATGAGTTTACCTTTGTATGTTATTTGTTCTTTCTCTCTTACAGCCTTCAATATTCTTTCTCTATTCTCTGTGCTTATTGTTTTAATGATAATATGTCGTGGGGTAGTTCTATTTTGGTCAAGTCTGTTTGGCATCCTGCAGGCTTCCTGTACCTGAATGGGCATAGTTTTCTCTAGATTTGGGAAATTTTCTGTTATTATTTTATTGAATATATTACAAATTCCTTTTGCTTGCACCTCTTCTCCTTCTTCAATGCCTATGATTCTCAGGTTTGGTCTTTTGATAGAGTCAGTGAGTTCTTGCATATTGCTTTTATAGGTCTTGAGTTGTTTGGGTAATTTCTCTTCAGTTTTTCCTTTAATTTCCATTTCATCTTCAAGTTCTAAGATTCTGTCCTCTGCTTGTTCAATTCTGCTGGAGTAGCCTTCCATTGTGTTTTGTATTTCTGTTTTCCCTGCAGTTTTCCATATCATGGGTCACTTCCTCTTTAATACTATCAATTTTTGTCCTTAATTCATTTATTTCTCTATTTATGGTGCTCTGTTTCACTTTGGTATTTATTTAAGGATCCTATGAGTTCACTTATTTGTTTTTGTATCTTCTCATATTCTCTGTTTTGTCTTGAAATTTCTTGAGTGCTTCCTGTGCATTTTGGTTGACTTTGTCAAATATCATCTCCTCGAAATTCTCAGTGATTTCTTCTTTCAGGGTGTTCTTGTGGGCTTACTTGGATTCCTTGGGATAGTCTGTCTTTGTTTTGTTGGGGTCTGGGACCGGGTATCCATTCTCTTCATTTCCCTCTCTATCCTGTATTGAAATAGGAGAATGGTTTCCATCTCTTTTTTTGTCTTCCCATCATTCCACTTGGTGCTATTTCTAACACTGTTCTGTGTGTAATTTAGTATTGGCTAACTTACAATATTAAAATTAATATTCCTGTAAATCAGGAAGGGAAGAGAGAAGAGAAAGAAAAAGAAAAAACAAATCAACAGGAGAGATGATGGACTAACAAACAGTGAACTAACAAACAGTGAACAAGCTAAATACTTAGAAAGAAAGAGAAAAAAGGAAAAGGAAAAAGAGAAAAAGAAAAAGAAAGGAAAAAAATGGAGAACCAAAGAAATCTACAGGGAGAGATGGTGGACTAACACACAGTGAACAAGACAAGCACTTAGAAAGAGAAAGAAAAAAAGAATTCCAGGTTCAGGAACAATGGTATTTCCGTCTTAGTAGTTTTGGTGTTACTCCAAGCTTGGCAGCTGGGTGCTCCTGCAGGCTGCTTGTTTAATGTTGACATGGGGAGCTGCCCCTCCCCCTTTCTCCGGTGGAGAAGCTCACATCCGGGTACTCCTGCTGGCTGCTTGCCTAATGTTTGGAGTGGGGGAGGCTGCCCCTCTTCTTTCTCCTGCTCCTGTACGCTGAAAGCACCCCACCCTCTCTGCTGCATGTCCTTTTCAATTTCCAGTTTATTGTTCAGTTTTGTTTGTTTTCCTTTTTGCTGGGCAGGGGTCAGTCTGTCAGGGGGCCATGCTGGCCTTTCCCAGGGGTGGCTGTGGGAGTACCGTGCAGCTTATCTGCTCACCTGTTGGTTTGTGTCTCCCAAACAGGTTTGGAGCTGGTGGCATCTGGCAGTGTGGAAGCCCTCCTGTTTTCTCAATGTAATGGGGCATGGAGAAGCTGTGTACGAGCTGGGGGTTCAGGATGTCTGAGTTTTGCTAATTCTTGGTGGGTTTTTTTTCCTGCCAAGTGTGGCTCCAGCATCTCAGCAATATTCCAGATTTACAGAGCTCACGCTGCCAGCTACTTCCCTGTAGTCACCATCTTGAAAAATCCCTTTGTCTTTTCCTCTCTTGATATCTTACTTTGTGTTTTGTTGATCTTTGTTGTGTGTTGACAATCTTTGATTCCCTTCTCTTTGTCTTTTTTATTCTTTGTAATATCCTTCATAATAAACTGGTAAATGTGTTCCCTTCCCAAAATTTTATGATCATAAAAGTATTACATATTCACCAGAAAAAAATTTTTAAATGCCCCAAAACCATAATAAGTATAAAATTCAGCAGCAGTCTCTTTACTCACAGGTATTCCTGTATATGTGTACATGTGTATATAAAAACCATTAGATCATAATATATGTATTGTTTTGGGTCAACTTTTCCTTTGAATTTTATCCCAGCCTCCTTTCCCTCTCCCCTCCTTTAAACACAAAAAGTGAACTCATTCCACTTGACCAACTCCTTCCTTATTTTACTCCCTTGGGCCCCCCCCAATCTACTCAGTTGGATCAGATTTTTCAATAGAAATTTATGTTGACTTGCACCCCCTGGTGGAATTAAGGCATTCATCACAAATGGTATGAAATTTACTCTGAAGATGACCAATGACATAAAATACCCATGGTTCTAGGTAATATGCTACCTGGCTTTATATGACCAGGAATTTGCTACAACAGAAAAATATAAGGAAAATCTTCTAACTTGAAAACTAAATAACACACTTGTAAATAATCCATGGGTCAAAAAAAGAATTCAAAAGGAAATTGGGAAATATTTTTTAAGTTAAAAAGAAACAAAACATATAAAAATGTATGGGATATCACTAAAGCAATAGCTAATGGTAAATTCAGGAGTGGGGAGGGGCAAGAGGACAGGACTCAAAAGGGTGCAAGTAATATTTTGGAGGTAAAGGATATGTTCATTATCTTGGCTATGGTGATGGTTTTACAGGTGTGTGTGTTTGTGTATGTGTGTGTGAAAACTCATCAAATTATATACTTATACAATTTAAGTATGTGCCATTTGTTGTATATCAATTGTACTTCAGTAAAGCTGTTTTAAACAGATGTGGCTACTAACCAAATTCTTGGACAATGTGGCTCAAGTGAAACTACTAAAAGAATATTATCAGACTGGCATTTAATGACGGGGTAATACCAGTTGAGTATTCCTTACCCAGTGTGTAGGACTGGAAGTGTTCCAGATTTCTTATTTTTTTTTCAGATTTTGGAATATTTGCATATATACATAATGACATATCTTGGGGATACCCTAATCTAAACATGAATTTCATATGCACTTCATACAGATAGCCTGAAGGTAATTTTGTACAATATTGTTAGTACATCTGTGTTTTGACAGAAATGCATCACGAGGTCAGCTATAGAACTTTCCACCTGTGACATCAATGTCAGTGGAAAAAAGTTTTAGATTTTGAAGCATTTTGGATTAAGAATGCTAAATCTTTATGAACTTTTAAAATTTATTTAATTCATCTAAAAATGAAGTCAAGAAAATAGAGAAAAGTGAATGGATGCTACAAAGGTAAAATAACTAGAAGGTAGATTTAAGCCAAATATATCAATAAACAAATTTAAATTGACTATTATAATTTTAAGAAAAAGTCTTACCGACTGGATTTTTAAAAAATAAGCAATAAGCTGCTTAAAACAGGCACATTTCAAGTGTAAGAGTACTGAAAGTCTAGAATGGGAAAGATGTGCCAACTGGTATCATTATACTAGCATTAATTAAAGCAGAAATTAAGCAAAAATGGTCAGAACTAAAATGAGAGACTATAGTGTTAAATATTTATGTGTCTCTCCTCGTAACTTATGATAGAAAAGCAAAGCAGCTATAGAATATTCGAACAATGCATTAATGATCTTGACCTAAGACATAAAAGTGATTGTTCAAGCAATAGAAACATATTATATAAAATGTGGAATTAATTACCAGAAGAGACAGCTTTAAACATTCAAAGTGGTACCATAGAGAGAAAGACTGACAGATGGAGAGTAGCGTGATCTCCTACTGGTAAGTGAACCTGCTTTCTCCTCTTTCCCCACCCAGGAGCCTCTGATAATACCACTTCCTTTGGCCAATGGAGGTTCCTGGTTGTCTCTGTTCTCACACTTCCTAATGCAAGAAGGAGACAGCAGCAGTAGGAGATCCTATTACTCCAAACCTTTATTCAGGCCACTAGCCACTCCAGCAAGGACTGGCGTCCCCCTCCCAGGCTCCCGGGGAGTCTCACAGTCTCCATTACTTACTGGCACTTGCTTCTTACTGGCTGGTACTGTGCATTTATTAATTAATCTGGCTTATTATTTGAAAAATAATAACAGACGTACCTACATTATAAAAATAAAATTAAAAAAACAGTAGCATGCTTAACACTACTTATTTGTAGTACTGATTAAGAACCAAAAAAACTAAAACCTCTCCCACGGTTTCTTCAGTGATTCCTTGGGATGACAACTATTAACATTTTGAGTCTTCCAGACCTTCTTTTAAGCTTATCAGGCCCTAGTAATTCTTGGTCTACCACTTACTAGCTGTGTGACCTTAAGCAAGTTACTAAATATCTCAGTGCTCTAAGTTTCCTCATTCATAGAGGTAAGAATTCCTGCATTTGCATATTATGAGAATCAAGCAAGTCAGTAAGTGCACAATACTTAAAACTGCTGCTAGCATAAGTGAACAAATATCATTAAGATATAAGCGCCTCGCTGCATGCCATGAGTAATTTTTCGGAAAATAAACTAAAATGTGCCTTGAAGAAGTAGCGAACACATAACGAAGTGAGTAGTCACTTCCATGGAGGACAGGTTCGGCTTCTCCAGGGGAAGGTATTTAAATGAAACCGATTTCCTGCATAATTTCCCAGCAGCCTCCTTTCCCACCGTGCCTTGCGCCGTCACTGTTACGTCTTCTCATTGGCTGGCTGACGAGTGACGACGCCTGCGCACTGTATTCCTTTGGGGGTCGTGGGCAGACCCCATTTTAGCCAGGAAGGTGCTTGTGGGAGGTACAGGGACAATCCGCAGCCTTGCCTGCCTAGCAGGTATGTTTTTTTTTTATGCTAGGGCTCTCAGGTTGAAGCGATCGCCATTGCTGCTGCTGCTGCTGCTTTCTTATTCTCCACACCCTCCGAATTCTCTTGTCACATGGAAACCCAGAGTGACTTTGAGAGTGAGGAGACTAGAAAATTACCTGGGAGCCACTTTGAAAACGAGGCGCTTCTAAATAGGTATGCTGCCTAAAGACATAAAAAGGTTTCACAGCCCTGACAGCAAGGAAGAAGAACCCAAAAAGCAAAAATTGAATAGTGATGAAGATGAAGAAAAAGAAGGTAAAGAGGAGAAAGTAGCAAAGTAAAAAGCTCCTGTGGTTTCTGATAGTGAAGATGAGAAAGCATCAAGGAAGAGTTGTTATGGACTGGAGCAGAGACATCGGGCACTGTAGCAAGAAAGGGGAGGCCAGAAAAGAAACAGGCTGTGTTCTGATGATGAGACAGGGGAAGGGGATGGCAAAGCAGAGAGATAAAGCTTAAAGAATTGAAACATGAAGGTCACATAGTACTGGGAAAATGAAAGAGCCAATGGAGTCACATACAGCCATATGTGGGTTGAGCTTTGCCTTTTGCTTCTGTAACCTGCTTCTAAGGGTATATTAGGGGAGACTCCTTTGTTCTCGCGGGGCTCAGCCTTTGGACACTAGTCCGCTGGGTCTGTGCCAGCGCAATAAATGTTGCTTCCTGCTAATCTGCCTCAGAGACTTGTATCTCAGCTCATAATTTCCCACAACAGCACCAAGGCTTTTCAGGAAGCAATGTTTATTAGCGTGCAGGGGCAGCAGCTCAGTAGATTCATGTCCGAAGGCTGAGCCCTGAGAACAAAAGGGTTTCTTTCACCTTATATTCTCTTGCAAGCAGGTTACAGAAGCAAAAAGCAAGGTTTAACCCATGTACGGTTGCATGCAACTCTATTGAGTAATTCACACCCAGTGCTACTCACTTAGGTTCTTTAGATTTTATCTCCCTGCTATGCCATCCCCTCCCCCCTGCTACATTATCAGAACACAGACTTGCTTGTTTCTTCTTTTGGCCTTCCTCCCTGCTACAGTGTTGTTTCTGATGTTGATGACTCTGACAGTTATGTTATATCAGAAAAGTAAAGCAAAAAAAGAGAAGACTGTAGCACTTGACAGTGAACAAATGGGGAAGAAACAATTGTCTGGTAAGATAAATGAGAGCAAGAGCAAGTCAGGCAATGAAAAAGAATATCTTATTGCAGATGTTTTGAGAGTGGTGATGCAGAGGAAGAATTTACAGGTTTTAACCAAGAAGATTTGGAGGAAGAAAAAGTGAAACACTGGAAAAGAAGAAGATTGTGATTCTTATGATAACATAAAGAGAGGAAAACATAGGGACTTTCTAGCAGATTTTGAGATGATGCTGAAGCAGAAAAAGAGCATGAATGGCAAGCACAGACACAGTCATGATGGCAACACATTTATCAGTATGTAGATGACATTGGGAGTGCAGTGATCATCAATATGAATGAAGCTGCTGAGGAAGACTGTTGAGTAATCAAAAACGGCCAGCACCTTTTTTGCCTACTGTGATTATGCACCTTAAGAATAAAGACCTTAAAAAAATATTTATTGACAGTGGTATGCCATCAAAGAATTGTTCTCACCTCTAACAGGAGTTTTCCAGCACTGAAGACTTGGGAAGAATTGCTGAAGATTTTGCAAGAGCTACCTAGTGTGAGCCCAGGAGGCCCTGAAACATAGTGAGATTGTATGAGCAGTGATTTATCTTTATAAATACCCACCAAGGAATCAAGCTCCAACAGGGACATGCCAGGAAAATTAATCAGTGTGTGGTTTTGGCCTATATTTGGTCTTTTCTCAAACTACAAAAGAATGGTGAGAAGAAAAGGAGTAGAGATTTCCAGAGCAAATCCCGAAAAGATAAAGAATGAGCAGGTATGTGAGAACAGCACCAGTGGTCAGACACCCAGAAGAGACCTGGAGAAGGTGCCAACAGAAGAGAAGGTTCCTAACCCTGGAGATTCTGGATTCTGTGCAAGAATCACAATGCCCCCAAACAAGGACTATGTCATCAGTCTCAATGAAATGTTGAAATGGAATCATCCAGGTTTCAGGCAACCTGCAAGAAAGGAATCAGTCAACTGTATAAACAGATGAGAAAATTTACAGATATCGGGAAAAAAAGGCAGACCTGCATACACTATGAAGATCAGCATCAAGGGTAATAAAATACCCTTGTGATCTTGCCTGGAATATGTTCCCACGTCTGCTCTAACAAATGCACAATGGACTATTTGGAGAAAGAAGATATTTTAAGTTTTTTAGTGTGTCTGTAAATGGTTTGGTTTGTATAAAAAATTGTCATAAGACTCCCATTTCTCTCAGTTGTATTTTAAATTGTTGTGTGCTTTGTACAAAAGACTATTAATCATACTTTTATAAACTACATGACAAAATTTCATTCTCGTTTTGTGAAAAAATGCATATGTACATATCTCATATATCATTTCTTTTTTACAAAAGCAGGGTTAGACTCTGGAAAAAAATTTGGAGGCTACTTAAAAAGCTAAAAACTCATCTACCATTTGATCCAGCAATACCACTCTAGGGGATATACCCAAAAGACTGTGACACAGGTTACTCCAGAGGCACCTGCACACCCATGTTTATTGCAGCACTATTCACAATAGCCAAGTTATGGAAACAGCCAAGATGTCCCACCACTGACGAATGGATTAAGAAAATGTGGTATCTATACACAATGGAATTTTATGCAGCCATGAAGAAGAACGAAATGTTATCATTCGCTGGTAAATGGATGGAATTGGAGAACATCATTCTGAGTGAGGTTAGCCTGGCCCAAAAGACCAAAAATCGTATGTTCTCCCTCATATGTGGACATTAGATCAAGGGCAAACACAACAAGGGGATTGGACTTTGGGCACATGATAAAAGCGAGAGCACACAAGGGAGGGGTGAGGATAGGTAAGACACCTAAAAAATTAGCATTTGTTGCCCTTAACGCAGAGAAACTATGGCAGATACCTTAAAAGCAACTGAGGCCAAAAGGAAAAGGAGACCAGGAACTAGAGAAAAGGTTAGATCAAAAAGAATTAACCTAGAAGGTAACACACACACACAGGAAATTAATGTGAGTCAACTCCCTGTATAGCTATCCTTGTCTCAACCAGCAAAAACACTTGTTCCTTCCTATTATTGCTTATACTCTCTCTACAACAAAACTAGGAATAAGGGCAAAATAGTTTCTGCTGGGTATAGAAGGGGTGAGGGGGAGAGGGAGAGGGCGGAGTGGATGGTAAGGGAGGGGGTGGGGGCAGGGGGGAGAAATGACCCAAGCCTTGTATACACATATGAATAATAAAAAAAAAAAGCAGGGTTAGTATTCTTTCCCAGTATCAACATATTGCTTCTCAGCTGCAAATCCACTCCTTGTCTTGTTCGGTGACACTGTAAGTTATGTCCTCTTAAAAGGATTATCTTCGCCAATTAGCACAATATTAGGCTTTCACAGTTAGTACAATTTTAGGCTTGCCAGTAGAGGGTGCTAGAGGGACAGTGCCAAGCCTAGCAGAGGCAGGTGATTTCTCTTTGCTCTTATGTCATAGCTGTCTAATGTCTTATGTCATAGCTGTGAGCACATGGTGCTCACCCTCAGAAAATTTTGGCAGCTCACCAGCCCCTGCTTGATGACTGTTGGAATTAAAGACCCTCCGGTGCCAAAAACAGACACACAGAGACAGAAAATCTTGGCAAGGCAATTTGTTTTGATCAAAAGAGTGCAAGCATGTACTCACTCCAGCTGAGCAGACACTCGAGCACAAAATGGCTGACAGTGGCTCCTTCTTATATCCCTGATGCATTTGTACCTGCCCCTCACCTAGGATTTGTCCAGTTCAAAGGTTCACAGTCTTTCCTGATTGGCTAAAAGGCTTGGGGGATGGTTTAGAGCACATAATTTGGTGGGCAATTTTTGTGGGCAATGGGACTATGCAAGAATCTGGAAGAAACAGGAACCCTTTAAACAACACAAGTCACCTAAGATGGCAACCTGAAGAATTTTAAGTAATCTAAGAGGGTGACATATACTTTGATAGAAAAGATTGTTTTTCTTACAATTTTCCCCCTTTTTAAATTTAAACTCTTTTCTTCAGATTCATTTAGGAGCCATTGGCTGTCATGTTTCTGTGTTTCTATTAGGAACAAATTAATTGGGTAGGGCAGGGTGTTGTTTGGTGAGGGTTGTCTCTATTATCCTCTGTATTAGTCCTCAGACACAAGGAATTATGTAACATCCTACTAAAATTAAAACTCCAGCCACTACAACCAAGGAGGTTAAGATTGAGATCATCTAGCCCTTCCATCTCCCAACCCAATTTTCCATTAAGTCAGAGAAGGGATCATTTATACCTGAATTTTCAGCTAGCTTGTTGGATAGGGTAGTTAATACCTGTAGGGCCTTAGTAATAGTTCCATCGGGAGCTATATTATTTGGTATATACATGCAACATGAAACTCCAATCATTATGCAAATCCCTCCCTTTTCAGCCAACAGCATGTCTAATGCTAGCCTGTTCTCTCAAGCCATCTGACTAGTTGGTTCCAATTGCTGTGCTATTCCTTTGATAGCGTCCGTGGTATAGTAAACAAACCTTTGTTGGTTATAGTAAATATAATTAATCCAATTGATATTTTTATTTATGGTGGACCACCAAAAGAGCAGATTCAAATCCTGCTTTAATTTGATTTCTGACTTTAAATTCATTTGGCACCCTCTAGGAACCCCAATGGCATCAATATAAACATGGGGATTCAAGGAACCTCTGGCTGGTTGCAACTTCTGTGCCTATGTCCCTCCTTTTCCTAGATGTTGTGGCATGAGCTGAGAATCTAAATGCTAGAGTGAAAGGGACTGCCAACTGCACCAAAGCACAGGTGCCTGCCCAGTTACTTGGGAGAGTCTCAAGTAAAGGTCCTCTGCAGTATCACCAGACGTTGGCTCTGTCAACTGAGAGTGTGGACTGGTTTGTGAGACTGTTGAAGGACCAGCTTTCACTACATCCTGCCAGGTTTTCCACATTTGTCAATCGTCCATCTGCCTGAAAGACATGAGGTACAATTGACATCTGGGGTGGGAGGTTTAACAGTCCTTGGGGGCTGACCCCAAGGTGGGAGGGGCTGTTCCTCTGGGAACAGTAGTGATAACATCCAGCAGGATTCATTACCCCAAGCCATGGTGTCCTGAAACAGACCTAGCGTGTAACACCATCTGGATCTGAGGACCATCCTAATGGAAACTGGACCACCTGAGATTCTGGCCTCCCAGTAGTAACATCCCTCTTATTTAATGTCCAGACAAAATATTTTATCCATTCCATCCAAGCATTTGTGTCCCTGTACCCAATTTCAATAGCCACAGTTTGTCTTAGGTCCTTGACTTCTACTAGGGTTACCTGAGTTTAACGTGGAGGCAACATTGGAGCGGAGGTAGAACTGGGTGTCCCCTGAGAGAGTTTGGGAGCTAGATGGAACTGAAGGCACCTAAAGAGTCTGTTCCTGAGACATCACCCCCAACTCATATTTACAAAATATGAATGGTTCTTTTGCAGTACTCCAGGAGCTTTATATGACCAATCTAAGTGGGTCACACTGTTTATCTTTGCAAGCAGGGGAGGGGCGTATCTGAAACAGCTGTAATTTTGACTGTAGTCCGTTAAAAGACTGTTGATTGTTCTGGATGGTGGAAATTGGAGTCTTACCAGTGCCTCAGGATCTGGTCCAGCCCTTAGGATTGTCATAAAAGGGAGAAGTGTATCCTTTATATCCAGTGTTTCACCTCACATCTGTCCACTCTGGACAGATACCAGGCTTCCCTGTGGGTCCCCGGATGGGACACATATAAAAGGAATACCCTTAGAGCTGCAGTTGGGACATAAGTTCTTCACAAGGAAGGCTCTGGCATGCATCGAATTCATCAGTTAAGGGAAAAGTACTCTGAGTTACATTAATAATAAACATACCATTTCCCAGATGAAAGAGAAAGAGTAATTTCACTATAGTCTTTTTAAGGTTATTCTGGTGTCCCCTGGATGTGAGAGCATGGTCCGTTATTCCTTCTGGTCAGATGGAGGCGCCTTCTTTACCCGTGTGTGATGAGTCCACCCCCTCTCTGCAGTTCAGAAGGCTGTTCCATGTCCTTCCTGGTCCTTCCCAAGCTTGCTCAAGCTTATTTTCTTTCCAGGTCTTGATCAGCACATAATTGCCAGGCTGGCGTGAGTGAATGGGAAAGTAAGGTGGAGGAGCCTGTGCTAACAACCCCTTTTTCCTAAGACAAAGTAAGGAGAGGACAATCCAAGTATATAATTTTTGAGTAAATAATCTTTAGTTTCAAAGGTAGGCACATCAGTAACAGAGCTAAGGTAAGGAAAACCATAAAGCACTTCATAAGGGGAGAGGCCAATGTCCTTCTGAAGGGACTGTCCTCATCCTGAGTAGTGCTATGAGAAGGCATTTAATCCAAGGCAATCTGGTCTCTAAAACTAATTTAGTGGGCTGATTTTTAAGAGTCTGATTTAGAGCAAACAATTCACAAGTCTATGCTGATCAATTGTTAGGGAGTCAGCCTGATTCTAGTCAAGGACTACCCATTATGTCTTTTTCCCTCAATTACCTGAGAGGATCCACCCAGAAAGAAATGGAACCCGGTCTGGAAAGGAGTTTCCCTAAGGTCTGGCTTTATACTTTTGTTTGGTATTCAATAATATCTAAACATTTATGTGTGGGGCTCCTACTTCTTGCTTCCCCTTCCAAGAAAGTGGCTGGATTTAGGGCCTCATCAGTAGTTAGAGTCAGGTCATCCTTTGGTAGCAAGATAGCCTCATACTTTAGGGTCCTAGGATCTGTCAGCCATCTACCCACCTTTTGGGTTAAGATCATTCTATCTCGATGGGGAGTGCTAATAATTAGACTTCCCCCAAAAGTGATTCTCTTACTTTCTTCAGTTAGAAGGACTATAGCCACTATTTATTACCTGAATGTACTCAGGTCAACCTCAGGTGACAGGATCTAGGAACTTAGATAAGAAGGCCATAGATTGACGTTGACTCCCATGTTTTTGGTTTAGCACCCGAAAGGCACCCTTGTTTACATTTACAAAGAGTGAAAAGGCTGTTCAAGAGAGGGCAAGGCTAGCATCGGGGCTGTGCTAAGGGCTTGTTTCAGCTCATCTATTTGTTTTATCTCCTTGGGGGTCCAAAGAAGGAGGTCTGGTCCCTCTTAGGTCAATTTAAGATACAAAGATTTAGGTTTTAAGGGCATATGAGTCTATCCACAACCGGCAGTATCCCAGTAAGCCAAGGAACTTTCTTAATTCTTGTTTTGTTCCTGGGAAAGGGAGACCAGTGATTCCTTCTATTCTCTCTGGACCAATCCTTTGTTGGTCCTTACTGATCTAATGTCTCAGATATTTTACTTCAGTCTCAGCAAACTGTAACTTATTCTTTGAAATATGAAGTCCCTGGCTTCCCAGGAAATTTATAAAGCTAATGGTTGTGTTAATCACCTCGCCCTGATTATCTCCTTATTATTAAAATCTCAAGTCTCTTATGTTTTCTCAGTGTCCTGGGGTGTTGCTATCCCATCAGGGATCTTGATTAAGAGACTTAACATCAGCCATCAGGACATTTTGTCCCGGAGAATGTTCACACTCCCAGATAGCCATTGCTGCTCTTTCCTCCCCTGGGAAGAGAATTCCCAAAGTAGACATAGCTAAGCCCAAGTGTATCTGCTCCCAGAAATTGATCAAACTTTTCTGAGACCCTAAAGAGATCCTCAAGAAGGGGTCACAACTCCTTTTTAAAATTTCAGACCTCAGAGCTGGCAAGAGGGGCATTTACAAACCCAATATCACCCCCTCTGAGTGGAACCTCCCTGAGAGGAAAGAGGGAGTGGGGTTTTTCTTCTTCAGACTGAGGAAAAGGTAGAGTCTCAATGTCTTGATGACATTGTTCTAACTCCCTTTGAAGTCTCAGTAGGGAGGGGTTTTGGGTAGGGAGGGAGGGGGCAGGAAGTTGAAGGGAGGCAGAGGTGGAAGGGCTGGAAGGGGGAAGTGGGGAAGCAAGAGCCAACTCTGATGCCTGAGCTGGAGGAGCATCAGGGTTATAAGGGCAGGGAGGGGAAGGGAAGAGAGTAAATCCCAGTTAGAAGAAGTTTTGGGTTTTTGTTTGTTTGTTTTTCAATTTTCTTTTTCTTTTCTTCAAGAAAAGAAAAAGGACTATGGGACTCTGTCTCCAACAGAGGGCATACACCATCTCCTCTTGAGTGGCTGGGCTCTTGTTGAATTAATAGTTGGCAGAACCAAATTTTGGCCAAAAACCAAAGGCTTTAAGATCAGTTCTTGGGTCCAGATAAAACAACAGTATTTGACCATTTTTCATTTTTTTTTCTTTAGTATGGGAGCTATCATCCTAAAATTTTAACATCTTTCTTAGGGGGCTCTTAGAGGGTATTTTATCATGGGCCTTTGTTTGTTGGTCTCCCTGCCTTTATTTCCCATTTCCCCCTTCTGGTTGATTGTGCTCTGTCTATCAGGAGCTCAACCTCCCCCCCCCACACACACACACCCCCACCTTGGAGGTTTCTTGCACTCTGATTCTCTTTTGCTTTGTCCATCTCCAGCCACATCCCTCATGGGAGCTTGAGGCACCTCTTGGTAGCTGGCAGGTGAGTATAAGCTGCTGACCTGGATTAGAGACAAGAATGTAATTCCACCTTAAACAATATAAGGTTGCCTCAGAACTGCAGATCAGGACTCTGCTTTCCCTTCATGTCACCCGGCACATCTCATTCACACATCACACAGCTTTCAGTGGCCTGACCACCAAAACATTAGTTGGTCACCCCCGTGACATTTCTTGTCTTGGTTTGTGCACAAAATTTACGTGGTTGCCACAGTCCCTGTCTTCAGAGCTCTTTCACCTGCATTTTCAAGAAATTCTGGATTCCAAGTTCATTTGCAGATCCAGAAGGTTGTCACCCTCAGCCACCAGAACCAGGCAGCAGGACATGTCTCTCTGGGGAAGGGCCAGGACTCCCTTCCTGGATGGAATGTAAAATCTCAAACTGAGCCCCTAAATTGTTGTAATTAAACACCCTCTGGTGCCAAAAATAGATACATGAGAGACAGAAAATCTTGACAAGGCAATTTCTTTTGATCAAAAGGGTGCAACATGTGCTCACTCCAGCTGAACAGACACGTGAGCACAAAATGACTGACACAATTGTACCTGCCCCTCACCTGGGATTTGTCCAGGTCAAAGGTTCACTATCTTTCCTTATTGGCTAACAGACTTAGGGGATAGGTTAGGGCATGTAATTTGGCAGGCAATTTTCATGGGCAATGGGACTGTACAAGAATCTGGAAGAATGTGAATAAATGAATATTAAAAAAAAAAAGAATCCAGAAGAAACAGGAACCCTTCAGACAACACGAGTCACCTAAGATGGTGACATGAGGAATTTTAAGTAATCTAAGAAGATGACATATACTTTGATAGAAAAGATTGTTTTTCTTTTCTTTTTATTTAATTATTTTATTATTCATATGTGCATACAAGGCTTGGGTCATTTCTCCCCCTGCCCCCACCCCCTCTCTTACCACCCACTCCGCCCCCTCCCTCTCCCCCCACCTCCTTGATACCCAGCAGAAACTATTTTGCCCTTATTTCTAATTTTGTTGTAGAGAGAGTATAAGCAATATTAGGAAGGAACAAGGGTTTTTGCTGGTTGAGATAAGGATAGCTATACAGGGCATTGACTCACATTGATTTCCTGTGCGTGGGTGTTACCTTCTAGGTTAATTCTTTTTGATCTAACCTTTTCTCTAGTTCCTGGTCCCCTTTTCCTATTGGCCTCAGTTGCTTTTAAGGTATCTGCTTTAGTTTCTCTGCGTTAAGGGCAACAAATGCTAGCTAGTTTTTTAGGTGTCTTACCTATCCTCACCCCTCCCTTGTGTGCTCTTGCTTTATCATGTGCTCAAAGTCCAATCCCATTGTTGTGTTTGCCCTTGATCTAATGTCCACATATGAGGGAGAACATACAATTTTTGGTCTTTTGGGCCAGGCTAACCTCACTCAGAATGATGTTCTCCAGAAAAGATTGTTTTTCTTACATGACTTCAGACCAGCTCTCATGGTGACACCCAATCAACTTCCCTACCCTCAGTGGGCCTCAGCCACATCTTCTTGCAGTTCAAATTCCCAGGCTACAGTGGGCTTGGGAGAAGTCTTCCTTTTCTGTTCTTCTTTGAGGACCTCCCTCAGCTGTACTGGTCACAGCTGCTTGTTACACTGGCTTCTTCCATATTCTGTAGGTGCTCTTGTACCTTTAGCATCTAACCTTCATTTCCCAGTTAATTCTCCCTATTAGATTTCCCTTTTCAAATTACTGGTATGGTTCCCATCTCTGACTGGATCCTGAGATAATATATAGTTCTAGTTCATTCTTTTAATTCATATCTACTGTATCATCCTATATCTAGTAAAATTTACATAGCCATTTCCTTACTTAAGGAAATGTAAGTAGTTTCCAATTTTTAGCCACCATGCATTATGTAGCAGTAAACATGTTATTGTTCATGTTACTATTTCTGAGGAAAAATTTCTAAACAAGGAGTGAATTGGTCTGTCTAGGGCTATGCAATTAAGTTTATGAAAGCCATTGTGTTTCATAAATTTAAGGTGTTCAAATTGCTTTTGTTGAAAAGCACTGACTCCTTCTTGGGCCTACAAATTAACTAAAAACAGGAGAAGTTTGGCATCTCTGACTCCATTTTGTGTTTTTTTTTTCTGTACTGGAGTTTGAACTCAGGGCCTACACTTTGAGCCACTACACCAGCCCTTTTTTTGTGATGAACTTTTTTGAGATAGGGTCTTGCAAACTGTTTGCCTGGGCTGGCTTTGAATGGCCTGATCTCTGCCTCCTGAGTAGCTAGGATTATAGGTGTGAGCCACCAATGCCCAGCTGTATCTGTCTTTGCTCCAAGCCATTCTCTTTGCAGTCACCTTGGATTCCAGGAAGGACAGATGATAACATTTTCATGACAAGGGACAGAAACTATACCCAACAGTAGACTTTCCTTTGGATGGACCACCTGCCTGGCTCCAGATAACTCTGGAACCTCTCCCAGAACAAGGATTGAGATAATGGTCAGCCATAACACACCTGTGACTGGAATTGTTTAACTATGCATACCTTTGTCCACTCCCTCCAGTTCTTTTGTGTACTTAAACCTACAGCTCATGTCTGTACTGTGAAGATAGCTGAAGATAAGCTGAATGCTTACTCCACATTCTTACTCATGCCTCTTCCCATGGCATGTCCCAAGCCATGTAATAAACCTCCCTTCTCTACCTTCACCATGCCTCTTTATTTGGTGTTTAGGGGCAGTGGCCATACCTGCCACATGGACTCTCAGGAGATTGAGCCTTTGATCTAAAACTCTGGTTTCAGCTTTGGCAAGTCAGCCAAGGGAAAGTGGATCTTTTAGGTGCTAGCCACCCACAACTAGTTGACTCTGGACAGAGAGGAAAGGTGAAATGGGTTTCCCACAGCTGCTGGAATTACTTTTATTCCAGGGACCTTTTCTCATCCTTCTACTTCAGTCGGCATCCACTGCTTTTTACCATCATCTGATGAGACAGAGAAACAGGCATCTGGACTCTAGGAGCTCTAGAGTCTGACCTTGGTGAGTGCTCCTCAATCTGTGCACCTTGGGCCTTTGCATTCCTCTCCCTCATTGTCTGGAGGCTCTTCTGGGCCATTTGGGGTTCATTGGAATCACTTAGGTTTTCTGCCATTTGTCTGACAAGGAATTTCGGGTCCCTTGTTCAGAGGCTTTTCTGAGCATTTGGGGTCATTTGAGAATTCTGTGCTAGCAATTGGCAAGGAAGGAATGAAAGGTAAAGAGAACCCAGGGTGTTTGTGTTGGAGATCTCCATTGTGAAGTGCTTCAGAATGAAAAGTACTAAGTCCATCTTGCCCCCCTAGGGAGAAGTCTAGCTACTACTAAGAAATAAAAAGACAATTTCTAAGCGTGCACTCAGAATTAATATAATTATTTTTTGTGTGTCATTGTGTGTATTTTGTGTGTGTGTCTATTATTGTATGTCTGGGATGATTGGCTTATTAGAAGCTAAAATTCTCACAGCTGTGGTAACAGTCTTATTGGAGACTGAGACTGACTCAAAACATTTCCCTAGCATTGGCTCTTTCTTCAGCTATCAAGTCTCCCAAAATGAGTCCTAAAAGAACAGCATGGAGCACATTTCAATCTGCTCCTGAAAATTTCAAAAAATAACTGACCAATGTACTTGTAGCCACTAAATTAACTTTTGCATGTTCTTGCACTCTTGAAACCATGTGCACTTAAACTGACATTTATGGCATGCCTAATTTAGAACTTTTTGCATATGCATGTATGTGAACACCATTAGGATGATTCTTATTGTAGAATTAATGTAAAAAAAATTACTGCTTCTGTTCTCTCTCCCCACTTCTGCCATTTTAAGAAAAACCAGTTTTCCAAAGTTATTATCTCATCCAGGTCTAAGTAAATGTAGGCATTAAAGAATTGTCCTCAACTTAGGAACAAAGGAAAGGACTGTATGGACAATAACATTAATCTGTTTAAGCGTAATTTGCATTAAACTCTTTTATAGTTGGATCTATAAATATAAATGTTGGATCTTGTAAATTGCTGTTGTGTACAGAAACAGTTTTAAGATTAGTTTTTTCCTGGGTCTGTATTGAAATATAGGGATAATAGAGTATTTTATTTTATTGGGAAAAGAAGCATTTTTGTCTAAGTTCAAAATTTTGTAAAAATTATTTCAAAGTATAAATTAGAGTGTTCTTAACTCTATCAAAAGTTTACATATGTAATTAAGTCTACAATTACAAGATTAAAACAACAAATTAATGACCCAAAGGTAACTGTTGGTCACTCCAACTAGTTTGAGCTGGAGCCTGATAGAGTGCTTTGATGGCTTTTACATTCTTTTATTCTTTTTTTTTTAACTGGACAGGATAGTATATGTAATTTTGTGTAGTTGATTTCTTTAGCCCTCAAAATCAATATGCTGCTAGCTCATACCAAATACTCCCTTACATTTCCTTGGCCCACTACTTATGACTACTTGCTACCTAACACCACCTCACCCCAATCAGATTAGCTAGCATCAAGAAAATAAACAACAAATGCTGGTGTGGATGTGGTAGGAAAAGGAACCCTTATACACTATTGGTGGAAATGTAATTAGTGCAGCCACTATGGAAATCATTAAAAAACTAAAAATAGAACTATTATGTGAACTTGCTATACCACTTCTAGACATATGTCCAAAGGAATGTAAGTCAGACTACAATAAAGATATCTGCATACCCATGTTTATTGCTGCACTATTCACAGTATCAATACTAGGGAAGTAGCCTAGGTGTCCATCAACAGATGAATGGATAAGAAAATGGGGTATATGTACTGATAGAGTAATAATGTTGCCATTTTGTGAATCTGCCAAATGGCAGCCCTGCCCCTTAACAGGAATTCCCATGCTGTAAGACAGCCCCACCCCTGCCAGAGACTACCGCACACACGCTAACTTCCTTAACCTCCCCCTTCTATAAAAGCCACTCCTCACCCAGACTCTGGGCTGTGCCACCTTTTTCCCCGGCCAGCCTGGCAGTTTGGGCGTGCCATTAAACTTTGCTTTATGGATGTGAGACTTTTCTTGTGAGCTTTCTTTGTGAGCAGCATTTTTCCTAACATTTGGTGCTGTGACTCGGATTGGGTTGAGTTCCCGGTACTGACCTTGCTCTCCCAGCTTCCCCCACCCCATCCCGCTCTCTCTCACTCTCTCTCAACTCCCATTCCCTTCCTTCAGGATCTGAGTTGCTTTACCGGGACCCCCGATCCTAGAAAACACCACTCTCTCACTACCTCACAGCGAAGTTCCTCAGCTCCAGCACACCTCCAACTGCCATCCATCACTGGCCAATCTTCCGTCAAGGTCCTCTCTCTCTCAGTGAGTCCTCCTTGCACGCTGAGCTGTGGTCTCTCTCTCTCATTTCCTTGAAAACCTAGTGCTAGTTCACAGCTCACTCTCCTCCTTGGGAACCGGGTTCCCCACTAGGAACTGTTGACCCCTTGCCATGGTGAAGACGATCCCTCTGGGTGTTCCACATTTCTCTCTCTCCCCTGAGGACCTGATATTTTGGGGACACCCGCCATATCTCTCCTCAGGTCAGGCCTCACCATGGGAGTTGGACCATCCCAAATTCCTTCAGACTCCTCATTGGGATGTCTCCTGGCCAACCTTGGGCCCCTCCACCTAACGCCTGATCTTAAGCCATGAAAGCTCATTTTTCTTTTTAATCAGGTCTGGTCCCAATACCCATTAGACAATACCTCCAAATGGCCACTTAATGGCACTTTCAATCCCAATATTTTAAGGGATTTATACAATCTCTGTGAGCATGCTAGTAAATGGAAGGAACTTTCCTACATCCAATCCTTTCCCTATCTCTGCACCAAACCCTCCCTCTGTACTCCTGTTCCCCTGCACAGGTTTTGTTGCCTGTAAATCAGCTTCTAAATGAGTCAAATTCTCTCCCAAACCTCCTCCTTCCCCATGTAAGCAGACTTCTTATACTGCTCACGCTGCTTGCCTCTTCCTATCATGGAGTTAGACCAGCCACTCTCTGCCAACTCTGGCCTCATGGTGATTCCAGCTCTGGGGAGCTCATGTTCCCTCCCTATAGGCTGAGACCAAGCTCGGGGTTTATTCAGATATGCCTCATGCTACATTGTGGGAGTCCTGCTGATTATCTAACTACTGCTTCTTCTTTCCTCCCTATCTAATGTCCCTTTTTCCTGAGACAGTGACCAGAGAGTGGAGGTTTCATGTTGCTGAAAGTGTTCCAGTATCAGTCAATGGGAGCGACCTAGAGACACAGGTGATGGCTAATCCCTCAGGCCAAAATGGCAGCCTTGCCCCTTAACAGAAATTCCCCTGCTGTAAGACAGCCCTACCCCTGCCAGAGACTACCTGCATGCGTTAACTTCCTTAACCTCCCCCTTCTATAAAAGCAACTCTTCACCCAGACTTAGGGATGTGCCATCTTTTTCCCCGGCCAGCCTGGCAGTTTGGGCCTGCCATTAAACTTTGCTCTATGGATGTGAGACTTTTCTTGTGAACTTTGTGAGTAGCATTTTTCCTAACATATACAAAATGCAGAATTATTCAGTCATAAAGAATAATAAATTATGTCATTGTCAGAAAAAAGGATTGAACTGGAAATCATCATGGTAAGCAAAATAAGCCAGTCTCAGAAAGACACATGTTCTCTGTCATATGTGGAATATAAACCTAAAAACAAAAAAAGAGAGAGAGAATGACAAGAGTGTAAAGAAGGGGAGGGAGGATTTTTGGGGGTGGGAACTAGCAAGAGAGAAGGCAAAAGGAGAGGGTAAGGGAAGATGAGTGTAATCAAAGTACTTCATACACAGATATCAAAATAGAATAATGAAACCTGTCAAAATTGTTGTTAAAGGAGGGGAAGGGGAAGAAGAAAGAGAAATAGAGGGGGGTGAATTATATCATAGTCCATTATATGCATATATAAAAAAATCACAGTGAAACACCCCTTTATACAATTAATATATACTAATGCATTTCTTTAAATAAATGGAAAAAAAATTTTTATTTAAATTTACTTAATTTGTTTACTTTTAGCCATTATTTCTAGATTTCCCATGAAAACCAAGATATCAGACAAGGATAGTCAACACTATTTTCTTGCCAAAGAAGGACCCTAAAAGTTCAAGTATTTGAAACAGAAAACAATGAACATCATAATTTAAATATCTAACAGATAAATATACTCCTGATAGGGTAGTAGCACAAGCAAAGAGGTATGCTAAAAATTTTGTTTTTTTAATTTTATTTATTTATTCATATGTGCATCAATGTTTAGGTCATTTCTCCCCCCTTCTCCCACACCCTCCTTACCCTCTCACCCCCTCTCTCCCCCCCCCCGACCCCCTCAATACCCGGCAGAAACTATTTTGCCCTTATCTCTAATTTTGTTGAAGAGAGAGTATAAGCAATAGGAAGGACCAAGGGTTTTTGCTAGTTGAGATAAGGATAGCTATACAGGGAGTTGACCCACATTGATTTCCTGTGTATGTGTGTTACCTTCTAATTTAATTCTTCTTGAACTAACCTTTTCTCTAGTTCCTGGTCCCCTCTTCCTATTGGCCTCAGTTGCTTTAAAGTATCTGCTTTAATTTCTCTGTATTGAGGGCAACAAATACTATCTAGATTTTTAGGTGTCTTACCTGTCCTCATATCTCCCTTGTGTGCTCTTCACTTTTATCATGTGATCAAAGTCCAATCCCCTTGTTGTGTTTGCCCTTGATCTAATGTCTGCATATGAGGGAGAACATATGATTTTTGGTCTTTTGGGCCAGGCTAACCTCACTCAGAATGATGTTCTCCAATTCCATCCATTTACCAGTGAATGATAACATTTCGTTCTTCATGGCTGCATAAAATTCCATTGTGTATAGATACCACATTTTCTTGATCCATTCATCAGTAGTGGAGCATCTTGGCTGTTTCCATAATTTGGCTATTGTGAATACTGCTGCAATAAATATGGGTGTGCAGGTGCCTCTGGAGTAACCTGTGTCACAGTCTTTTGGGTATATCCCCTAGAGTGGTATTGCTGGATCATATGGTAGATCAATGTCTAGCTTTTTAAGTAGCCTCCAAATTTTTTTCTAGAGTGGTTGTACTACTTTACATTCCCAAAACAGTGTAAGAGAGTTCTTTTTCTCCCTCATCCTCGCCAACATCTGTTGGTGGTGGTGTTGCTAATTATGGTTATTCTAACAGGAGTAAGGTGGAATCTTAGTGTGGTTTTAATTTGCATCTCCTATATTGCTAGAGATGGTGAGCATTTTTTCATGTGTTTTTTGGCCATTTGAATTTCTTCTTTTGAGAAAGATCTGTTTAGTTCACTTGCCCATTTCTTTATTGGTTCATTAGTTTTGGGAGAATTTAGTTTTTTAAGTTCCCTATATATTCTGGTTATCAGTCCTTTGTCTGATGTATAGCTGGCAAATATTTTCTCCCACTCTGTGGGTGTTTTCTTCAGTTTAGAGACCATTTCTTTTGATGAACAGAAGCTTTTTAGTTTCATGGGGTCCCATTTATCTATGCTATGTCTTAGTTGCTGTGCTGCTGGGGTTTCGTTGAGAAAGTTCTTACCTATACCTACTAACTCCAGAGTATTTCCTACTCTTTCCTGTATCAACTTTAGAGTTTGTGGTCTGATATTAAGATCCTTGATCCATTTTGAGTTAATATTGGTATAGGGTGATATACATGGATCTAGTTTCAGTTTTTTGCAGACTGCTAACCAGTTTTCCCAGCAGTTTTTGTTGAAGAGGCTGCTATTTCTCCATCGTATATTTTTAGCTCCTTTGTCAAAGACAAGTTGGTTATAGTTGTGTGGCTTCATATCTGGGTCCTCTATTCTGTTCCACAGGTCTTCATGTCTGTTTTTCTTCTAGTACCACGCTGTTTGTTTTGATATTGCTTTGTAATATACTTTGAAGTCAGGTATCGTGATACCTCCAGCATTGTTCTTTTGACTGAGTATTGCCTTGGCTATTCGTGGCTTCCTGTGTTTCCATATAAATTTCACAGTAGATTTTTCAATCTCTTTAATGAATGTCATTGGAATTTTGATGGGAATTTCATTAAACATGTAGATTACTTTTGGGAGTAGAGACATTTTTACTATGTTGATTCTACCAATGCATGAGCATGGGAGATCTCTCCACTTTCTATAGTGTTTCTCAATCTCTTTCTTCAGAAGTTTATAGTTTTCCTTGTAGAGGTCATACACATCCTTTGTTAGGTTTACACCTAGGTATTTGATTTATTTTGAGGCTGTTGTAAATGGAATTGTTTTCACATATTCTTTTTCAGTTTGTTCATTATTAGTGTATAGAAATGCTAATGATTTGTCTATGTTGATTTTATATTCTGCTACCTAGTTATAGCTATTGATGGTGTCTAGGAGCTTCTGAGTAGAGTTTTTTGGGTCTTTAATGTATAGGATTATGTCATCTGCAAATAGGGATATTTTGACAGTTTCTTTACCTATTTGTATTCCTTTTATTCCTTCTTCTTGCCTAATTAATCTGGCTAGGAATTCCAGTACTATTTTGAATAAGAGTGGAGATAGTTGTCATCCTTGTCTAGTTCCTGATTTTAGAGGGAATGGTTTCGGTTTTCTCCATTAAGTATAATGCTGGCTGTAGGTTTGTCATATATAGCTTTTATAATGTTGAGGTACTTTCCTTCTAATCCTAGTTTTCTTAGAGCTTTTATCATGAAATGGTGTTGGATCTTATCAAGGCTTTTTCTGCATCTATTGAGATGATCAAGTTGTTTTTGTCTTTGCTTCTGTTAATATGGTTTATTACATTTATTGATTTTCATATGTGAACCACCCCTGCATTCCTGGGATGAAGCCTACTTGGTCATGGTGAATAATCTTTTTAATGTGTTGTTGAATTCAGTTTGCCATTATTTTGTTGAGGATTTTTGCATCAATGTTCATTAAGGAGAATGGCCTATAGTTCTCCTTTTTGGAGGTGTCTTTGCCTGGTTTTGGGATAAGTGTAATACTGGCTTTCGATTTCATGGAACAGTTTAAGGAGGGTTGGTATCAGTTCTTCTTTAAAGGTCTGATAGAATTCAGCAGAGAATCCATCAGGTCCTGGATTTTTCTTTTTGGGGAGACTCTTGATTGCTGTTCAATTTCATTTTGTGTTACAGATTTATTCAGGTGATTAATTTCCTCTTGGTTCAGTTTTGAATGATCATATGTATCTAGAAATCTGTCCATTTCTTTAAGATTTTCAAATTTATTTGAATATAGGTTCTCGAAGTAGTCTCTGATGATTTTCTGGACTTCCATGGTGTTTTGTTGTTATCTCCCTTTTTGCATTCCTGATTCTACTAATTTGGGTCTTTTCTCTCCTCATTTTAGTCAGGTTTGCCAGGTCTATCGATCTTGTTTATTTTTTCAAAGACCCAACTCTTTGTTTCATTAATTCTTTGTATGGTTTTTTTGGTTTCTATTTCATTGATTTCAGTTCTTATTTTTATTATTTCTCTCCTTCTATTTGTTTTGGGATTTGCTTGTTCTTGTTGTTCTAGGAGTTTGAGATGTATCATTAGGTCATTGATTTGGGATCTTTCAATCTTTTTAATATATGCACTCATGGCTATAAACTTTCCTCTCAGGACTGCCTTTGCTGTGTCCCATAGGTTCCGGTAGGTTGTGTTTTCATTTTCATTGACTTCCAGGATCTTTTTAATTTCCTCTTTTATTTCAGCAATGACCCATTGTTCACTAAATAAAGAGTTATTCAGTTTCCAGCTGTTTGCATGTTTTTTGTCTTTACTTTTCTTGTTGAGTTCTAGTTTTATTGCATTGTGATCAGATAGAATGCATGGTATAATTTCTATTTTCTTACATTTACTAAGGCTTGCTTTGTGCCCTATTTTGGAGAAGGTTCCATGGGCTGCTGAGAAGAATGTATATTGTGTAGAAGTTGGATGAAATGTCCTGTAGACATCAACTAGGTCCATTTGATCTATTGCATATTTTAGATCTTGGATTTCTTTATTGATTTTTTGTTTGGATGACCTATCTATTGATGATAATGGGGTGTTAAAGTCTCCCACAACCACTGTGTTGGAGTATATATATGCTTTTAGGTCCTTCAGGATATGTTTGATGAAATTGGGTGCATTGACATTGGGCACGTATAGGTTGATAATTGTTATTTCTTTTTGGTCTATTTCCCCTTTTATTAGTATGGAATTTCTTTCTTTATCTTGTTTGATCAATGTAGGTTTGAAGTCTACTTTGTCAGAGATAAGTATTGCTACTTCTGCCTGTTTTTGGGGGCCATTGGCTTGGTAAATCTTCTTCCAGCCTTTCATCCTAAGCCTGTGCTTATTTCTGTCAGTGAGATGGGTCTCCTGTAAGCAACAAATTGTTGTATCTTCCTTTTTGATCCATTTCATCAAATGGTGCCTTTTGATGGGGGAATTAAGTCCATTAACATTAAGTGTTAGTACTGATAGGTATGCGGTGATTCCTGTCATTTAGTTGTCTTAGTTGTTTGAAGGTTTGATTGTGTGTACCTAAGTTGAAGTTACTCTCTACTTTCTTGCTTTTTCTTTTCCTGTAGTTTGGTGCTGCCTGCCCTTTCATGGTTATGTTGGGTTTCACTGTCTGTGTGCAGAATCCCTTAGAGAATCTTTTGTAGTGGTGGCTTTGTGGTCACATATTGTTTTAGTTTCTGCTTATCATGGAAGACTTTCATTGCTCCATCTATTTTGAATGATAGTTTTGCTGGGTAGAGTATCCTGGGGTTGAAGTTATTTTCATTCAATGCCCGGAAGTTCTCACCCCAAGCTCTTCTTGCGTTTAATGTTTCTGTTGAGAAGTCTGCTGTGATTTTGATGGGTTTACCTTTGTATGTTATTTATTTTTTCTCTCTTACAGCCTTCAATATTCTTTCTCTAGTTTCTGTACTTGTTTTAATGATGATATGCTGTAGGGTTGTTCTCTTTTGAACTGGTCTGTTTTGTGTTCTGGAGGCCACTTGCATCTGTATGGGAATAGGTTTCTCTAGATTTGGGAAATTTTCTGTTATTATTTTGTTGAATATATTGCACATTCCCTTTGCTTGCACCTCTTCTCCTTCTTCAATGCCTATGATTCTCGGGTTTGGTCTTTTGATGGAGCCAGTGAGTTCTTGCATTTTCTTTTCACAGGTCTTGAGTTGTTTAACTAATAGTTCTTCGGTTTGTCCCTTAATTACCATTTCATCTTCGAGTTCTGAGATTCTGTCTTCTGTTTGTTCTATTCTGCTGGATTGGCCTTCCATTTTGTTTTGCAGTTCTGTTTTGTTCTTTTTTCTGAGGTCTTCCATACACTGAGTCAATTCCTCTTTAATGTTGTCTATTTTTGTCCTGAGTTCATTTATCTCCTTATTAATCATGTTCTTTGTTTCACTTTGGTGTTTATACAGTGCTTCTATGGTTCCTTTTATTTCTTCTTTTGCTTTTTCAAATTCTCTATTTTTGTTGACTTGGTATTTCTTGAGCGTCTCCTGTACATTTTGGTTGACCATATCCAGTATCATCTCTATAAAATTCTCATTGACTACCTGTAGTATTTCTTCTTTTAGATTGTTCTTGTGAGCTTCATTGGGTTCTTTGGCATAGTTTATCTTCGTTTTCTTGGAGTCTGGATCTGAGTATCTGTTTTCTTCATTTTCCTCTGGTTCCTGTACTAATTTTTTGCTGTGGGGAAACTGGTTTCCCTGTTTTTTCTGTCTTCCCGTCATTGCCCTTGGTGTTGTTATTGTCCCTGTACTGTGTGCAATTAAGTATTTTCTAGCTTGTAATAATAACAATGGCAATATTTAGAATGGAAGGGTGAGGAGATGGAAAGCAAAGAAGTTAAAGAAAAAGGGAAAAACAAATAAACATGTAGAAAAAAACAAACAAACAACATAAAAAAGTTTCAAAGATATAAACAGAGAGAGATAGTGTACTAATCAACAGGAAGCTGAACAGGCATTAGAGAGACAGAGAGAGGATTGCAAATAAAAAAATTAAATGAAAAATAAAATAAAATAAAAATCTGCAAGTTCAAATGCAATAAAGTTTCTGTCTTAATAATTTTGGTGTTCATCCCTCAGTCTCCAATCCTAGAGATGGTGTCTCAGAAGTAGTTCTGTTGTTGTCTCATCAAAGTGGAAAAAAGCTAAAACAAAACAAAACAAAACAAAAAACCCACAGAGTGTCCCAAGTTCAAATGCAATACAGTTTCAATAAGTTTTTTAGCATGCAGGTGTAGTTCAGTTGTTGTCTCATGAAAGGTAGGGAGAAAAAAAAAGAGTCTTGAGACAATTCTGTGAATGGCTATCTGAGGCTGTGGCTCGCCTGCCCACTGCTGTCAGCCTACTGTTGCTGGAGGCTTTATTTATGCAGATCTCAGGAATGAGCTTAACACTTGCCTAGCTCTTCAGGCTTTGTCTACTCAGAGTTCTCCTAGCTTTCCCCTTTCCAAGCACACTGGGGGAGGTGACACTGCATCCACTTTCTCAGGCCAGCATGTTTATTTACAGTTCACATGGGAAGTGGGTCTTCCCCCCCTCCTGTGGAGTTTTCCTCGCACTGCCTCTTTTACAAGCTTTCCCACTCCTGGTTGCTGGCGTGTGCCACCACTCCTGCCTTCTCTAGCGGCTTGTGAGGGATTTCTCCTCCCCACTCTTTGGCGCTCAGGGTGCCCCGCCCTCTTTGCTATGTGTCTTTTTTGTTGTTATTGCTTATTATTCAGTTTTGTTTTTTCTTTTTTCCCTGGGTGGGGGGGTCGGTCTGTCCAGGGGGCTATGCTGATCTGGCCCAGTGTTGTCTATGGGAGTACCACATACCGCTTAGCTCACCTTGTAGGCCATGTTTTCCCAAGCCATTGGGTGCTGGCATCTGGTGGCAGCGTGGGAGCCCTCCTGGTTTCTCCATTTAACATGGAGTGGAGATGCTATGCACAGGCTGGAGGTGTGGAGGAGTCAAAAGTTTTGTCTCTTCTCAGTGGTTTTTTCCTGTAAGGTGTATCTCCAGTGTCTCTCCAAGATTTTACTTTAGGAGGCATGCTTTTTGCTTCCTCCCTCTAGCCGCCATCTTGGAATCCCCTCTGTTAACAATTTTAAAGACATTTTTGCTTTTGTCTTAACAAATTTAAATTAGCTTATTTAACAAAGATTTGTGTGACTCATGTGAACAAAAAGGTATTTGAGCTAATTTAACAGTTTTAGTATGCATGAGTGCTCACTTATCTGTAAACCAATTGGGTACCACACAATTTACACAGGCAAGGGCGTAAACATAACATTCAATACACACAGGTGTGCAAACATACACAAAAATAGCTAAAACCCAAATCCTTTTACTTAGATGTATCATTTTGTTACCAGTAGGTGGCCTTGGAAGATCTTTAGAGTCCCAAACGAAGAGCTGTACAGAGACAACTGGATTGGAAAGCAGCAACAAAGTTTTATTGGCAACAAAAGCAGGAAAAAAGTGAAGGAAGGGAAGAACACTGCAAACATGCAGCAGGCTCTGACGAGATGGCTCAAGGTTCCCGATCTTTGTGCAGTAGGCAATTTATAAGTTTTAAGTTTGAATGATGAGAAACATCTGGGTGGTACTTTCAGGAGGGGTTAGGGCAATTGACAGTCTTGATTGACATGGTCTTCTTGTGTCACACGCAACATTCTACACATGCACTTATGTAATTCCCAGAGTGTTTTGTGTTTTTTGTGGGGTTTTTATGTGTGTGTGTGTGTGTGTGTGTGTGGTACTGTGGTTTGAACTCAGGTCCTTCAACTTGAGCCACTCCATCAGGCCTGTTTTTATGAAGAGTTTTTGGAGATAGGGTCTCATGAACTATTTGCCTGGGCTGGCTTTGAACTGCCATCCTCCTGATCTCTGCCTGTTGAGTAGCTAGGATTACAGGCATGAGCCACTGGTGCCCAGCAATTCCCAGGTTTTATATGCATGAGATGCCACCAATATTCATAAGTAGATGGTTTTACCAGAGGGGCCAGATTGGGTATAGATTTCCCTTTACCAAGATGTGCCATTTTCTGGTCTGAACCTGCCAAAAGACTTCCTCATCTTTTGAGGGACTTATAGTCACAGTTCTGACCATAAAATGACCACAAAAGGGAATGTCCAAGGACAGTACTGGCAGGGACCAAGAGGAGTCCAACATGGGGGTGATCTTTTGTTGAAGAGGGTTGAGTCCCTTGATAGTTTTTTCCTTTGTCTTTTACTAGCCAGCCTCAAATTGGTAGGTTTTTGTTGTTGTTGAGTTTTTATTTGGTTGTTTGATTTTGGCACTGATGGCTACTGAAAGTTTGTAAAGATTCCCTAAACTAGGGAAAAGTAGGGAAAGGTGCAGTCCTAATTCACAGCAAGCCAACAGGCAACAATTTCAACTAAGTTTCAGAGGTTTCTTGGCACACTTTGCCAATGTAGTTTTAAGTTGTAAGTTAGCCCTTTCCACTTTACCTGAGGCCCAGGGGTGCCAAGAAGTATGTAAATGGTAGTTTATTCCCAGTGTTAACCTCAAACAGTGTTTCCAGACCTTGGTTCTTACGTTCTGGTGTGGAAGAATCCAAGCAGAACAAGTGGGTGTAAATGGAGTTTACTAAATATTAGGGAAGGGAAAATACAAGGGGGAGCCTGATGAGGTACAGGAGGAGGTGCCAGCAGAGAGTGCTTTCTTTTCCAGGTGCTTTTAAAACCTACAGTAACCAATGGGAAGGGCAGACCCAGGAGATTCCCATTTAGTAGTCAATGAGTGGGGAGGGATATGGAGGTTCCTAGCCAGGTGTGGGTGGTCTTGGCCATCCCTGGGCAACCTACATGAGTCCTGAACTTTTTCTTCTTCCAGCCTTCCTCAAATTCCCCCTAAGAGACAATATTCCAAAAAATTCTTTTTTGGGGGTTGCTGAAGGGGGGCGGGTCATCTTCACTATCTGCTTCAAGCTGGCAAGGGGCAGCAGACCCCATCTATAAAGGGAAATTCCCTTGGGCTCATTTGGACACAAGGTGTCTGAATTACTGCTCATCACAGTCAAGGTACCTCACGGAGATCTGGGTTGCTCATGGAGCTCATCTGTAAAGAGCAATAGCCCCACTGCCTCATGATTTGGGTCCTGAAGGCTTTTATCATGGAAGAGATAAATCTGGTTTAAAATATATGACCTGAGCATTAACAATGTTAAGAACATCAGAAGGGGCCCTGCCAGGTGTAGCAGGAAGAATAAAGAATCTAACTTTTCATTTTGAAAAATGACAGAGAGCCTTATGGTTATTTTGCCCACAGGTGTTTAGATCTGTAGCTATTTTTAACTCTCAGAAGGCCATCTATTTTAGACTGTCATTATAGTGGGTAGTTAAGGGCTGACCATATTAGAAGTCAGATGTGTCAGAGGGCAGGTGTCAGTCCAATTAGAGAGTAAACATCAGTGAGTCAGTTCTGTACAGAAAGGAGACTCACAGGGTCCCTAGGCAGAAATTAGACACCATTGAAAGTTATATTGTGTTTGCTTAAACAGAAGGCATTGGCCAAAGACATGAGTTTGCCTTTTGCCAGAAGTCTAGAAGGCTTAAATATTAGAGCACATGCATGAGAGCCCCTTTTTAAAATCTCTTGACTTTGGTTATTTTTAGAGGCCTGGCATAATTGACTCTATCTGGATCTGGAGAAGTCCCCTCATTTGTGCAGTCCTTTTGATCTCTTAGGCAGCTGAATGCCACTTGTTCCTCTGAAGCTGGGGATGTTGACCGCTCAGGGGTCACATCCTTTTAAGCTATTCCTCTGAACAGTTGTCTCTGAAGATTCTGTCAATTTGGTAGTTTTGTCCATTGGAGCAGGAGTGGCTTCTCCCAGAAAGTCAAGAAAGTAAGATTTTGTCCCACAGAGGAGGGGGAGTAACACATTGAACAGATCAGAAGACTGTGCCAATGTGAACTTATGGCCAAATTAATCAATAAAGAGATTTATTTTAAAAATGGCTCTTAAATTGGTCTTAATTAAATCTAATTGTCTGTCCCACCGTGGATGTACTGACACCTTTAAATTGCTGTAAAGTGCCAGTAGGTTACAGTTATAAAATACAAAATGAGCCCAATACTTAAAATGTCCTAGTTGATAAATAAGCGTTTGTCAGAATCGTTTTTCATGGGTTTGCCTGAAGGATCAGAACTATAATGACAAAACTTAAAGTAACCATAGTTAATCACAGTTTAAACCTTGAATTTTGATTAAATAACAAGTTATGGTTATCAGTACCATAACTTAATACAGTACTGCTAATTTAAAAACCCTAAATTTTTTAATGGTTAGGAGAAAGAAATGTTAGTAATTTTAAATAGCCCCTGTTTTAATGCTTAATTGTATATCATTTATATGAAACAATGTTTATCTAGCCAATGTCAGTTGGTTTATCTAATAAACAGATGTCAGTCCTAAATGGCAGAACTTTTAGCATTTGTTATAAAGAGCAGAAGTGTCCAAAACCTTATTAGATAGAATGTGTTTAGGTAAAATAACTATAGCTGTTTACTGTATACATTTTTAACTTTGCAAATGATTTATAACATTTAATTACACATATAAGGCACTAGTAGTAGTAGAACCATTTAAAAGAATTTGTACGTAAACTTTTTTTTTTCAGTGTTACAAGGAAAATACCTTATGGTTTTTGCATTTGGCAAGAGACTAATTTAGGCAGGATGTAAAGAACAGTAAATAATTTTAAATGGACTATGGAAAGAACTAATCATCTGTTTTGGGTTTGCAGGATCAAAGCACTCCCAGTATTTAAGGATACAGCCAAATGGTGAGTATGTTGGCTCCTCATATGCTGGCGGGAGGAGAGAGAGGGAAACATAAAGTGGGGTCTTTGCCCTCTGAGAGAGAGACTTCCAAGACCCGTGAAGCATCCCCCTTGTATCAAGGAAGCCTCCAGTACAGGTCCATTTGACCTAGTTCCATCAGACATCTCTGGAGCAAGTGAGCAGCAGGGTGCCCTGACTTCAATTCATCTGGTCTCCTAAGGGCCCATCTTTCCACCCCTGCATGAGGGTTCCTAAATGGGATGCTGATCCTGAATGTTGACCCAACTATTAAAGCATCAGAACTATTATGTACTGGGCAAAGAGGCTAGTGCCAAAAACAACATGTAAAATGAAAAGATAACAATATAACAGAATGGCTTGGGACAAATAGCAGGGTTGTTGTTGACCTGTATGTAGCCCTGGAGCCCAAAACAACAGGCTCAGTTATTGAGAGTTAATGATGTGCATAATTTGGTATTTTAGGATTAATTACCCTTTCCCCTCTGGAGGGTGAGCTTTTGTTCGGTTTTGGTGAAATTTTATATCAGCTTATAGCACTAAAAGATCTTGATAGTTATTTTGATAAAACAGAAATCCATTTTTTAAACACACATTAATGCCTTAAATTTTGACCTTAGAAAACTCTCTAGGCAAACTTTAAACTAAAGCCAACCCAATCACACATATATAAACTTATAAGCTTTAAGACCTTAATTTGTATCTTGAAACAACCTTTGTAAAAACCCAAATTTAGATAACATTATTCTAAATAAAACTCTTAGTAACCTTATACTTTAAAAGACTTAGGAAGAAAATTAAACTATCCTTTTAATAATAGCAATCTACAAGAGCACATGGGTCAATAAACCTAATTATAAAAGAGTTAAGTATAAATTATACTCATGGTAGAATGAAACAGATTGAGACTATTGTTTATAAATTTTCTTTGATCCTAAGGCAGAGAATAGTTAGGCCTGATTGGGATTAGAACTTTAGATAACTTTTGAGACAGTTGTGCACTTAACTTTATAAAAGTAGCCTAAAGACATCTACCCACACAGATGTTTTGACATAGGCATGCCAAAGAACAGCAAATGTATGAGCTCAAAAAAAAAAATTTGGTGGCCAAGTTGATAGAAGACAAAGACATATACCAATTGTGGCCACCAATTTTTTTTGAGCTCATACATTTGATGTTCTTTGGCAAGCCTAGATCAAAACCTCTGTGTTTTCACCTAGGTATGCCAAAGAATATGAGCTCAAAACAAAATTAAAAAAGTGGTGGCCATAATTGGTAGAAGATAAAGACACACACAGAAAACACACACAATGACACAAAAAACAATCACATTAATTCAGAGTGTACTCTTAAATTACTTGTTGTCATTATCATTAGTAGATTAGTCAGCTAGATTCTTAAGTAGTTTATGACAGCTCTTTAACACACTCTATTTTTTGTCTAGTCCTTAACAGATTAATGTAGTAAAAACAACATGTATTAAAAATGATATTAATTTAGAGAATATTAACCATAAGTTATAATTTTTCTAGAGGATGGAAAAGAAAGATGGTGTCTATCCCTAGGGAGTAGCAAGATGGCCTTGAGCACATGGTGGCTCCGTCATGGTGGCAGCAATTCCTCTGAACACATGGTCTCTCCAAAGGGTCTCTCAAATGGAACACAAATAGTGTTACATGCAACATACAGGCTCAAAATAGCAATCTGTTATAGGAATAAAAGTTATCTCCCCCTGAGAGATAAGTGTCCATAGGAGTTAGTCATCCTAATGAAAAGACCAAATAATTGAAGCAGACTAAGGTGGGATTCAAATTCATGGCCTTCTGGTGCCGTATTGCTAGAGTCCTGTAGTTAGCCCTTGTTAGCTTCCTCAAAGAAGGGAGACTTAGAGACTACCTTTAGAATTTGGCTGAACTCATTCCCATTAATTCCATCAGTGAGGTGGTATGTGTCCCTGGGATAGGGAGATGTGACCTTAGGGTGAGTGCTTCCATAACTCCTATAGGCCATAGGGACAAGGAGAGTAGGGGTGATAATTGGGATGGGGTGCCCAGGGCAAACAGGCCTGGTGGGTAGGCAGGCAAGGGAATGGGTCAGAGGAGGAAGAGAGAGAAGGCTGCAGATAGGAAAAAGGTTGTCCAACCAGGCACTGGACCTTGGTCACCAGAGGTGGTGCCATTAAAAAAACCTTTTTTGGTGGGCAGAAGGTGGCTCATGCTTGTAATCCTAATTACTCAGAAGACAGAGATCAGGAGGATCGCAGTTTGAAGCCAACCTGGGCAAATAGTTCACCAGACCGTACGTCAAAAAAACCCTTCACAAAAAAGGGCTGGTGGAGTGGCTCAAGGTGTAGACCAAGTTCAAACCCCAGTAACACACACACACACACAAAAACCACTTTTTTTTTTTCTGGCATTCATTGGAGTGGGGTCTATGGATCCAGGTCTTGGGGCATGTAGCCCCCTCCTGTCACAGCTGCTGTCAAGGGTCTGGGGGAGCCACTGCAAAACGCAGCTGGGGAAGCTTGTTATCCCAGTGGGTTCCTGTGTTGGGGAAATTTTGACAGAGAGAAACCAAGCGACATGACACTGGGAGGAGTGGAGAACTCAGATTTTATTTTAGGACAGTGGGCCCAGACATGTTCCTGAACAAAGGATTCACAGGATATGTAAAAGGCAGTGCAGGGCATCAGGTTGCAAGGAATGTGCTCTCCCATCAATTAGGGGCTAGTAGTGAGTTAGAGACCTAAGGTTGTTTAGATAAGAACAGCAGGGGAGTCCTGCTTTGGAAAGTTTATTTACAAGTGGAGACAGAGGAAGGCAGGAATGAGTGTTTATCTCTGCATGGTGCCCTTTATCTTGGTCCTGAACTTTTTGCATGGTTTTAATGGGCAATTCCTCATGCTTTACAGCCCCGTCTGAGGCTGCCAGCTTTTAACTGGCAGTTTAGCATGTTTTACCACCCTGTTTCAAAGCTATCTTCCTCTTCACCTGGGCCATCGCCTGTTGCACCCCCAGTGCCCCACGCCTCCCTGGCCTTCCCACTGGCGGTGGAAGCGGACCAGCAGTGCTTTTGTGCTCCCCCTTCCAGCCCGCTCAGGCACTGCAAGCCTTCCAGCTAGAGGCTGCTGGGCAGAGGCTGCCAGCATGGGGAGACAGGGTTTGAGGGCAAGAGCGTGCGCACATGTGCGCAGGTGTTGTGGCTTCCTTACGTGCTGCAGCTGCAGGTACAAGTGTTGCAGCTCGCATGAAGAAGCAGCCCTGTAGCTGGCTAGGTGTGGCTTCCCCCATGCTGACAGGCGGGGCCAGGGCCTGCACCATTCGTAGGCCCAAGGGCAAAGCCAGCCAGGAATTTTAAAAAAGAAAAGGTAAAATGCTTTGTTTATTGATTTGTTTTCTTCTAACCCATTCCTCTCTGCCCTCTGGCCCTGTGCCTCTCCACATGTTAATGGCACACGGTGTTTCCAGAAGACCTGAATATTGGCGATTGACAATCCAAGCAGAACACGTGGGTGTAAACAGCGTTTATTAAATGTTAGGGCAAGGAAAATGCAAAGGGAACCTGGTGGGGTGCAGGTGGAGTCTGCCGGCAGAGAGAGCATGCTTTTCTTTTTCAGTGCTTTTAAAACCCACACTAACCAATGGGAAAGGCAGACCCAAGAGATTCCTATCCAATAATCAGTGAGTGGGGAGGGGCATGGGCGATTCCCCACAAAGTGCGGGTGATCTGGGCCATCCCTGGGCAACCTACATGAGGCCCAAACTTTTCTTCTTCTAGCCTCCCTTACCAGTGCTTTGGAGAGGCCCAGAGTTTTTTATGAGGTAAAGGATGGACCATTATCACTTCATAGTAACAATGGCAATCTAAACTTAGGAACTGTCTTAGCAAACTTCTTGAGCTTTTTCCAAGTGTTGGAAAGGTCTCTATTTTGAGAAAGTGTCCACATATCCTAGCAAATATTTATATCCCTGGCATCCGGGTGAAATCCAATTGCCAGTTTTCACCTGGAAAAGTTCCTCTGCTATAACTGGGCTAAGGAGGGAGGCCTTAGATTTCCTCCCAGATTATTTTGTAAGCAGAGAAGGCAAGTTAAGGTATTTCTTACATTATGGAGAGGCCTGCACCCACACACTCTCTCTTGCGGTTTCTCAGAGACTAGCAGTATAAGTGCATCTTGGCCCAAATGACAGGAGTCATGGAGGCTTTTTATAATCTTCCGTTGATCTGCCTGTAGTATCAATACTTTA